>NC_055964.1:37860387-37927887 GCF_018492685.1 Alosa sapidissima | reverse complement strand
ATGTTGGTTCCCATGACGACAGTGATGGTAATGACAATGATGAGGAAGACGACGATGATGATGATGATGATGATGATGATTAAGATTCTGAAGCAATGAAGATTCCCAGAAAGATTCCAGTGATGCCAGAATCCATATAACAAACCTAAATTAAAATATAAAATACGATATGTTAAATATGCACTGTTCATATAACAAACCTAAATTAAAATATAAAATATGTAAGTTAAATATGCACTGTTCATATAACAAACCTAAATTAAAATATAAAAATACAATATGATAACTATGCACATAATGCATATAACAAACCTAAATATATAAAAACACATACAATATAAAATACGATATGTTATATTATGATAAATATGCACTATTTGTGCAACAATAAAGTATCAAAATACACTTGTGAGAGGGATTAAACCTGCAGGCTTTTAAAGAGTAAAATATGCACTGAGCCCGCTGCAGGAGAGTCTGGGGGGAGGGGGCAGCTGCAGGAGCGTCTGGGGGGAGGGGGCAGCTGCAGGAGCGTCTGGGTGGAGGGGGCAGCTGCAGGGGGGAGGGGGCAGCTGCAGGGGGGAGGGGGCAGCTGCAGGAGAGTCTGGGGGGAGGGGGCAGCTGCAGGAGCGTCTGATTGGGGCAGCTGCAGGAGCGTCTGGGGGGAGGGGGCAGCTGCAGGAGAGTCTGGGGGGAGGGGGCAGCTGGTCTCACCTTCAGCTGGTTGAACTTGAGCAGGTCACTGTCACAGCTGAAAGAGGAGAGGAGGCGCCTCTGGTCCGCACGGAGGTCCGAGGCTGAGCGCAGAGAGAGCTGAGGCTGGACACACACACACACACATGAACACACACACACACACATGAACACACACATGAACACACACACATGAACACACACACACACATGAACACACTGTGGGATAAATTTTATGTCTCTCATTGAATGTTTAGTATACCTTACATACATGTAGTGAAATCTAATTGTCATCTCCTTACTCTGACCCTTGTGTTTTCGGAAACTCCTATGTTAGAATGTTTAGTTAAATTAACCCTTGTGTCAGCGAATTGTGGGTAACCCTCAGGATGGGGGGTCATAAACATTTCTTATCTTTGTCAAAACACCAGATGGTTAAGTGGGGTTGTAAACATTTCTTATCTCTGTTAAAATACCAGATGGTTAAGTGATTAATGGAGGGTGACAACTTGTGATTTTCCATGGGTGTGGGGTAAGGTATAAGAGTTGGCTTCACCCACAGATGGGTGGGCTTGTTACGTTGACATTTCATGTGGGTAACATGCTCCCGGCGTCGTGAATAAAGCTGCAGTCTCACACCAGTTGTCTTGGATTAATTTTGACCACAACACACACACACATGAACACACACACATGAACACACACACACACACACACACACACACACATGAACACACACACACATGAACACACACACATGAACACACACACACATGAACACACACACACACACACACACATGAACACACACACACATGAACACACACACACATGAACACATACACACACACACATGAACACACACACACATGAACACACACACACACATGTGAACACACACACACACATGAACACACACACACACACACACATAAACACACACACACACATGAACATACACACACACACATAAACACACACACATGAACATACACACACACATGAACACACACACACACACACACACACATGAACATACACACACACACATAAACACACACACACATATAAACGCACACACACACACACACACATAAACATACACATGAACACACACACACACACATGAACACACACACACACACACATGAACATACACACACACACATAAACACACACACACACACACACATGAACACACACACACACACACACATAAACATACACATGAACACACACACACACACACATGAACACACACACACACACACACACACACATGAACATACACACACACACACACATAAACGCACACACACACACATAAACATACACATGAACACACACACACAAACACATGCACATGCACACAAACAAAGTTTGGGCTGAAATTGCATTGTCTGTATTGTATTTTATTGTATTTTGATTTATAAGATATTTAGTTGTGTTTTATTCTACTCTATTGTCTGTAGTCTCCTCCACTCTAATCTATTTTATACTCTGTGTCGTCCAGATCTCACCTGTGTGTCCTCAGGTGGTCGCGCTGAGTCACTGTGTGTGCTGGTCAGGTAGCGCTGCTTATCACCGCTGCTGATGACGTAATAACCCTCGCTGCGTGCACTTCCTGTCAAATGATGACGCATCGCAGTCTCCCACATCCTGCTCTTCCCAAGCGCGATGTCAGTTGGTAAAGCAGCGTTAAGGGATGAGTACAGAGTGTCACAGCACACAGTGACCAACGCTAACTAAGCGACCAACGCTAACTAAGCAGCGTTAAAGGAATTATCCGGAGTAAAATGCACCTTAGATCAATTTACGGATGATTGGGAGTACATACGTTGAATTGACATCAAAATCATGTCATTCGGATGTGTTTTGAGAAAGTTCGATTTTACCGTTTTCAGTCAAAACTCTTTAGCCTGGAAGTGACCAGGGCATGTCATTTCGCCGCTACAAAACAACATTACACTTACGTGGTAGTGAGTAGAGGGTCCCTAAAGTCAAACCGAAGTATCCCGAGGTCTTTATGTGGTTGGATAGAGAGTCCAGAATGAATTTCATCAAGCCAGTACCTTTCTGGAAATGTTGCTGCTGCAGCTCCCATCTTTAGGGGAAAGTCTGTAGGAGTCGATTGTCACGTCACGTGACATTTCAAAATTCCAACCTGTTAGTAAGCTAGGGTTTGCTGTTGCATACAACTTCATTTCAATTTCGAAAGAAATACTGGACTATGTTTTTTTTTTTTTTAAAACGGCGACGAAATTGTGAATTTCCAGAGCGTGTTACTCCACACTCGGCAATCGACTCCTATGGACTTAAAGATGGAATTAATTAATGAATTAATGAACTCATATACACATCAATTAATGAATGATGATAATGAATGAACTCATATACACATCAATTAATGAATGATGATAATTAATGAACTCATATACACATCAGTTAATGAATGATGATAATGAATGAACTCATATACACATCAATTAATGAATGATGATAATTAATGAACTCATATACACATCAGTTAATGAATGATGATAATGAATGCAGTCCTAGGTGCTGTGTTTTCATGGAATATTTTAACAATCATACATCAACTATTAATTTCATCTACACTACATCCCGTTGTTTAATTGAGTGAATGTAAACATGACGTTGACTGAAGGATATCAGGATGTGGCACCCATGTGACCGAGCTGAGCCAATCACAGCCCAGACGCAGGAGCTTCATGCTCTCATAGCTGCGTTTGAGGTGTCCGATCTCCTGGTCATCCACTCCTGACCTCCACACGGCGTGGAGAGCGCTCCTCTCCTCGCGGTGCGACCGCCGGCAGAGCCGCAACCGGGAGGGTGACCGGTCCCCGCGCCGCCGGCGCCGCTTAATGTGACCGCGTCCGGCTCTGTGGCGAGGGTACAGCCGCACAAGCCCCACGCTCTCCAGGTCCTCCAGGGTGGGTCGGTTCTCTAGGTGAGGCCGGTTCTCAAGGCAAGGCCGGTTCTCAAGGCGAGGCTGGTTCTCTAGGTGAGGCCGGTTCTCAAGGCGAGGCTGGTTCTTTAAGCGAGGCCGGTTCTCAAGGCGAGCCTGGTTCTCTAGGCGAGGCTGGTTCTTTAGGTGAGGTCGGTTCTTTAGGCGAGGCCGGTTCTCAAGGCGAGCCTGGTTCTCTAGGCGAGGCTGGTTCTTTAGGTGAGGTCGGTTCTTTAGGCGAGGCCGGTTCTCAAGGCGAGGCTGGTTCTTTAGGTGAGGTCGGTTCTCTAGGTGAGGCTGGTTCTCTAGGTGAAGCTGGTTCTCAAGGCGAGGCTGGTTCTCAAGGCGCGGCCGGTTCTCTAGGTGAGGCTGGTTCTCTAGGCGAGGCCGGTTCTTTAGGTGAGGTCGGTTCTTTAGGTGAGGTCGGTTCTCTAGGTGAGGCTGGTTCTCTAGGTGAAGCTGGTTCTCAAGGCAAAGCTGGTTCTCAAGGCGAGGCCGGTTCTCCAGTTCTCCAGACGTCAGGCAAGTCTCGGTGCTGAGCAGAGGCAGCAGCCCACACTCTGGTCCATTTTGTTCCTCCCTGCTCTCCGTAGTCCTCCACTTCAGCATGGTCCTCGAGGTGTTCTTGCACCTCAGCCTCCTCCTGTGCGTCCTCCAGGTTCCCCTGGCCCCCACCACCTCCTCCATGTCCACCTCCTCCCTGCCCAACGTCCTGTCCCTGGCTCCACCTCCCCACGGAGGGCTTGTGCGGGGGTGCAGAACAGCGCCGCGCCCGCTGGGTGGCGAGGACCCATGGCAAGGGGCGGGGGAGCCGGGGGAACCCCAGGCCTGGTTAGGCGCTGCGCTGAGCGGGTGGTCCCCATGCCAGGGCTCTCTGAGGTGCATCCGGTACTCGGAGAACTCGAAAGCGGACGCTGGGTGCGGGAGGGAGCCGGGGGGGCTCTCTCGTCCAGGGGTGCGGGGGACGGCCCTCGCGGTGGGGCGGGGGGAGAGGGGAAACAGCGCCCGCAGGTCCTGGTCTGGAGTCAGGGCTGCGCTGGGTCTCCTGGACCTCTGCACCGAGCTGGAGTAGTGACCCGGCGTCCGAGGGATGTCCTCGTACACGGGGTAGGAGGAGGGCAGGGGGGTGGGGACGGGGTAGGAGGGGGAGCCCCCGAGGCCTGTCGGGGAGGGGGGAGGGGGCAGGGGGGTGGAGAGGGGGTAGGAGGGTGAGCCCCCGAGGCCTGTCGGGGAGGGGGGAGGGGGCAGGAGTAGTAGTGTGGCGGGAGGGGGGAAGAGGAGATCGCCGGCAGCACCCTCCGCTGTGTCCAGACCTCGCCCAGGAGTGTGGGGGCGCTCTACGTCCTCCAGAGCAGCAGGGGGCGACAGCTGCAGGTCTGAGGCATCGCTGTCGCTGACTGAGCCCGTGGGGGTCGGAGGCCTTAAGGTCCCACAGTCCTCCAGCGTCTCCATAGTGACAGCGTCCAGCTCGGACCCTGTGTCCAGATCCTCTGCATTACGTCATTAGAATAGATCACAACATGAGAGGTAAACAAACAATAACAATAACAAACATCACACACACAATGCATGGAGCTGCACTGCATCACTTTAGTGTGTCGTGCAGGAAACATGACTCTTTTTTAGAATCATGACTCTTTTTGAGACGTTAGTGTGTCGTGCAGGAATCATGACTCTTTTTTAGAATCATGACTCTTTTTGAGACTTTAGTGTGTCGTGCAGGAATCATGACTCTTTTTTAGAATCATGACTCTTTTTGAGACTTTGCACTGTGTGCTCCTTTAGCTTCACTTTTCAATGGGCAAAGCAGACTTAGTGGAAACCTGCATGTTGAAAAATGACACAGCACCTAGTATGCTGATACCTGATGTCTGTGATGTCTGTGGTAAATATTAAGTATTTTATTGTGTTGCCATGTATAATGTACATATAGGCAAAGCAAGGGGTCTAAGTAGCATTAGGTGTGTTCTGACCTGATACCTCTCCATATGACCTGATTAGGTGTGTTCTGACCTGATACCTCTCCATATGACCTGATTAGCTGTGTTCTGACTTTACACCTCTCCATATGACCTGATTAGGTGTGTCCATATGACCTGATTAGGTGTGTTCTGACCTGACACCTCTCCATATGACCTGATTAGGTGTGTCCATATGACCTGATTAGGTGTGTTCTGACCTGATACCTCTCCATATGACCTGATTAGGTGTGTCCATATGACCTGATTAGATGTGTTCTGACCTGACACCTCTCCATATGACCTGATTAGGTGTGTCCATATGACCTGATTAGATGTGTTCTGACCTGACACCTCTCCATATGACGGGGAGAGCGGACAGGTGAGCTCCCCAGGTGAGAGACACAGGGCGGGGTCTGGTATGGCCACTCCCTCTAGACACGCCCTCAGCTGCAGGTGATCTTCATCCAGGTGATCCTCATCCAGTCTGATGTCCTCACATGCTGCAGCATAGGAAGGAATACCAGATATCAGGGCAGATCAGGGCATATCAGATATCAGGGCATATCAGATATCAGGGCACATCAGATATCAGGGCAGATCAGGGCATATCAGATATCAGGGCATATCAGATCAGGGCACATCAGATATCAGGGCACATCAGATATCAGGGCACATCAGGGCATATCAGATATCAGGGCATATCAGTGCATATCAGGAGGTCTCACAAACACAACACTACATAGACCTTTCAGTTTGTTATAGTTTATACTGTATACAGTTTATACTGATTCTGTCATCAACACTCAATGCATAAAACATAAAGTCATTCATAGTTATTTCATTATTCCAACTGCAGCGCTGTGGGACAAAACATCCCATTTCATCTGCGTTGCTGCTATTACATTTGATTTCTATTTGGACCAATTATAATGGAGTGGACAAAACATCCCATTTCATCACTCACTACAGTGGTCACTCACTAATGGGCATTTTAAAGGTGATGTGGTCACTCACTACAGTGGGCATTTTACAGCCCATTTAAGATAGAGACGTTGTCACTCACTAATGGGCATTTAACAGGTGACGTGGTCACTCACTACAGTGGGCATTTTACAGGCCATTTAAGATAGAGAAGGTAAATATACACTGGAATATTTCTGTAAGGGCCTTTTACATATAGATAAACATTGATAATAACATTTATATGCCTGTTGATGGTGAAAATAAGCACTTTATTTCAACGTAGCATGTTCGCCCCATAGGATTACATTGTAAAGTCATCTGACGTTGGTGTCCAACATGTTGCCCATGATTTGAGCTGACCTCTCCATATACGGCCCTGTCGAGTATGTGACCAGAGCGCCCTCTCCTGGCAGATAATATGATTAAAAGATATTACTGTACAGTATGATTACTCTGTGAATAGTATTCCAATCGATTGCTCACATCCCTCTCTAAATTATCAGTGGCAAACAAAAGACCAGATCAGAGGTCAGGCGACCATGACCCAGAGGTCAACAGAGGTCAGGCGACCATGACCCAGAGGTCAGGCGACCATGACCCAGAGGTTATCAGAGGTCAGGAAACCATGACCCAGAGGTCAACAGAGGTCAGGCGACCATGATCCAGAGGTTATCAGAGGTCAGGCGACCATGACCCAGAGGTCAACAGAGGTCAGGCGACCATGACCCAGAGGTCAACAGAGGTCAGGCGACCATGACCCAGAGGTCAACAGAGGTCAGGCGACCATGACCCAGAGAGCGGAGCAGAGACGCTCACTCACCCAGTAAGGCCTGCTCCAGACGCTCACTCACCTAGTAAGGCCTGTTCCAGACTCTGTTCCAGACGCTCACTCACCCAGTAAGGCCTGTTCCAGACGCTAACTCACCTAGTAAGGCCTGTTCCAGACGCTGTTCCAGACGCTCACTCACCCAGTAAGGCCTGTTCCAGACGCTGTTCCAGACGCTCACTCACCCAGTAAGGCCTGTTCCAGACGCTGTTCCAGACGCTCACTCACCCAGTAAGGCCTGTTCCAGACGCTGTTCCAGACGCTCACTCACCCAGTAAGGCCTGTTCCAGACTCTGTTCCAGACGCTCACTCACCCAGTAAGGCCTGTTCCAGACGCTCACTCACCCAGTAAGGCCTGTTCCAGACGCTAACTCACCTAGTAAGGCCTGTTCCAGACGCTGTTCCAGACGCTCACTCACCCAGTAAGGCCTGTTCCAGACGCTGTTCCAGACGCTAACTCACCCAGTAAGGCCTGTTCCAGACGCTACGCTAACTCACCCAGTATGGCCTGTTCCAGACACTACGCTAACTCACCCAGTAAGGCCTGTTCCAGACGCTACGCTCACTCAGTAAGGCCTGTTCCAGACACTACGCTCACTCACCCAGTAAGGCCTGTTCCAGACGCTGTTCCAGACGCTCACTCACCCAGTAAGGCCTGTTCCAGACGCTCACTCACCCAGTAAGGCCTGTTCCAGACGCTGTTCCAGACGCTAACTCACCCAGTAAGGCCTGTTCCAGACGCTCACTCACCCAGTAAGGCCTGTTCCAGACGCTCACTCACCCAGTAAGGCCTGTTCCAGACGCTACGCTCACTCACCCAGTAAGGCCTGTTCCAGACGCTAACTCACTCAGTAAGGCCTGTTCCAGACACTACGCTCACTCTCCCAGTAAGGCCTGTTCCAGACGCTACGCTCACTCACCCAGTAAGGCCTGTTCCAGACGCTCACTCACTCAGTAAGGCCTGTTCCAGACGCTCACTCACCCAGTAAGGCCTGTTCCAGACACTACGCTCACTCACCCAGTAAGGCCTGTTCCAGACGCTAACTCACTCAGTAAGGCCTGTTCCAGACACTACGCTCACTCACCCAGTAAGGCCTGTTCCAGACGCTAACTCACTCAGTAAGGCCTGTTCCAGACGCTCACTCACTCAGTAAGGCCTGTTCCAGACACTACGCTCACTCACCCAGTAAGGCCTGTTCCAGACGCTCACTCACCCAGTAAGGCCTGTTCCAGACGCTAACTCACTCAGTAAGGCCTGTTCCAGACGCTAACTCACTCAGTAAGGCCTGTTCCAGACACTACGCTCACTCTCCCAGTAAGGCCTGTTCCAGACGCTGTTCCAGACGCTACGCTCACTCACCCAGTAAGGCCTGTTCCAGACGCTAACTCACTCAGTAAGGCCTGTTCCAGACGCTGTTCCAGACGCTAACTCACTCAGTAAGGCCTGTTCCAGACGCTGTTCCAGACGCTAACTCACCCAGTAAGGCCTGTTCCAGACACTACGCTCACTCTCCCAGTAAGGCCTGTTCCAGATGCTGTTCCAGACGCTCACTCACCCAGTAAGGCCTGTTCCAGACGCTCACTCACCCAGTAAGGCCTGTTCCAGACGCTACGCTCACTCACCCAGTAAGGCCTGTTCCAGACGCTAACTCACTCAGTAAGGCCTGTTCCAGACACTACGCTCACTCTCCCAGTAAGGCCTGTTCCAGATGCTGTTCCAGACGCTCACTCACCCAGTAAGGCCTGTTCCAGACGCTCACTCACCCAGTAAGGCCTGTTCCAGACGCTAACTCACTCAGTAAGGCCTGTTCCAGACACTACGCTCACTCACCCAGTAAGGCCTGTTCCAGACGCTAACTCACTCAGTAAGGCCTGTTCCAGACACTACGCTCACTCTCCCAGTAAGGCCTGTTCCAGACGCTACGCTCACTCACCCAGTAAGGCCTGTTCCAGACGCTAACTCACCCAGTAAGGCCTGTTCCAGACACTACGCTAACTCACCCAGTAAGGCCTGTTCCAGACGCTCACTCACCCAGTAAGGCCTGTTCCAGACGCTGTTCCAGACGCTCACTCACCCAGTAAGGCCTGTTCCAGACGCTGTTCCAGACGCTCACTCACCCAGTAAAGCCTGTTCCAGACGCTGTTCCAGACGCTGTTCCAGACGCTCGTCCGTGGAGGCGGGGGCACGAGGGGTGGGCGGCGGTCTCTCCATCTCCCACGGGGACCAGGGCGAGGGCACAACATGGACGCCAGCCGAGCCTGTCCCCTCTCTGTTAGACGACGACAGCCACGCTTCCCTCTCCTCCTCTTCCTCCTCCTCTTCCTCCATCTCCTCCTCCTCTTCCTCCCTCTCTGCAGCCCCCTCTAACAGATGCACTGCACCTCCTGACCACCTGTTGTGTTCATGATCATCTGTGAGGCATGTCCCATAATGATGATGATGATGTTGATCATCTGTGAGGCATGTCCCATAATGATGATGATGATGTTGATTATCGTCATCATCATCGTCATCGGATTCAGACATGGACGAGTCTGTGCTGTCTGTTGAAGATGAGATGTAATCAGAACTGATAGACGTTGACGTGTTGTCATAGTAACTGGAGGAGGAGGAGAGGCTGATGACTTCTGTGAGAAAGACAAAACACATGACCAGTCTGACACAAAATTATATTCTGCATTAGACATAATGATCCTACACTTCAAATTTCGTGAAATTTTGAACCTGTCAGTCAAAGATATACCTGCAGTTACAAAGCATTGTTTTTGCCTTTTCATTTTTAACTAAGTAGCGCTACACGTCAAATGAGTGGATATGGGAACTTTTCAAAGCCGCAGTGCTGTCTACACCTCCAGTGCTGTCTACACCTCCTCCAGTGCTGTCTACACCTCCAGTGTTCTCCTCTGCAGTGCTGTCTACACCTCCTCCAGTGCTGTCTACACCTCCAGTGCTGTCTACACCTCCTCCAGTGCTGTCTACACCTCCAGTGCTGTCTACACCTCCTCCAGTGCTGTCTACACCTCCTCCAGTGCTGTCTACACCTCCAGTGTTCTCCTCTGCAGTGCTGTCTACACCTCCTCCAGTGCTGTCTACACCTCCAGTGCTGTCTACACCTCCAGTGCTGTCTACACCTCCTCCAGTGCTGTCTACACCTCCAGTGCTGTCTACACCTCCTCCAGTGCTGTCTACACCTCCAGTGCTGTCTACACCTCCTCCAGTGCTGTCTACACCTCCAGTGCTGTCTACACCTCCTCCAGTGCTGTCTACACCTCCCTCTCCAGTGCTGTCTACACCTCCCTCTGCAGTGCTGTCTACACCTCCTCCAGTGCTGTCTACACCTCCCTCTGCAGTGCTGTCTACACCTCCTCCAGTGCTGTCTACACCTCCTCCAGTGCTGTCTACACCTCCCTCTCCAGTGCTGTCTACACCACCAGTCATCAATGTGTCTTTACCTAGTTCTATATATGTATTCTATATATTGTACTTCTTTTAAAACATCAACACCAACATCAGTACCATAATCTGGGTGTTTGTCCTTTTAAAACATCAACACCAACATCAGTACCATAATCTGGGTGTTTGTCCTTTTCTCTGTTTGGAGGTGACCTCCTGACTTCTGTGTTCTCTCCTTCATCGTCATCATCGTCATCATCATCCCCATACTAAGAACCGGGTAAATGGAGAAAGGAGAACATTGAGCCAAATCACATGACCGAGTAAAGAACATCCAATTGGAACTGGATCCAACAGGGATCCAAAGGAATGTGTTTTTGCACCTTTGAAAAAGAGCCCAATTCCCTCCTGTCCACCTCATCCTCTGACACCGCAGGGCAGTCCTCCACCTTCCCAGAATCCTCTTCTCTCTCATCCTCCTCTGCTTCGCTGTCCAGTGCCAGAGGTCTGGCATGCCTGCGCCTGCCCGCGGAGACTGCAACGTCCTTCTGCCACGCGTCCGTAGACTCCTCCCTCACATCCGTAGACTCCTCCCTCACCGCCGCAGACTCCTCCCTCACATCCGTAGACTCCTCCCTCATGTCCGCTCTCTCTGCAGTTATAGAATTTATTCATCTCATTATTGGGTGCATTTACTACCATGTCATGTTTATGTACGTATATATAATGAGAAAAGCCTTTTTACATTTACATTACATGCCTATAGGTAGACCTGTGAAGTATTCAATAATAAATATTAAATATTATTATAACAGCCTACCAGCTGTTTTGAGTTAAGGCTATGTTTAGCCTAATTGAATGACTTGATGATGGATAAAGCATTTTCAGACCTGTCAACCTTGAACAAAATTCTTGAGTACTACCTCAAACCCGGAAAAAACATGCTCACGTTCATGTTTCACGTATGCAGCCAAAAACAGACCAAACAACAAATGTTGACAATCTATTTTAAAACGAAGTCTAAGGCAGGTGGTTAGTAACATGTCCTTGGCAACATAATGAGCAAGTGAATGGTTGTGGATAAGGAGAAGTTACATTTCCTGGGGCGCAAGCTAAGGTAAGCTAACTGACTCATCTGTTTGTGTTTGTGACGGACCGTGCCTGGGTCGATGGTGGTTGGTTGGTGGTTTTTAGGGTTATGGTTCAGTCCCCCCCCCCCCCAGATCTAGCGACTAGTTTGCAGGTATGTGTACTGCTGAACTCACCCCCAGATCTAGCGACTAGTTTGCAGGTATGTGTACTGCTGAACTCATCACCAAACACAGATTGTTTACACCAGGGGTTCTCAAAGTTGTGATTGGTGAGGGCAAATTCAGGAACCCAACATTGAGCTGAGGGCCACCAAAGGGGTGGGGGGAGAAAAAGAAACTGAAAGAAAAAAAATCCCATTTGTAATTATTTTAATGAGCAGGTTGCATCTCTAGTTTATATTTATTGCATTAAACACATTTTAATTCATAACTGAGGCTAAACCTGGCAAAACTTGCAATGCACACACAATCCCTGGGGTTCTCTACCCTCAACAGACAAATTTGGGATATAACAGTTCTGGTTGCAGTCCATTTCAAGTACAAACTTATTTAAAACAAACAGTCTCAGTGTGCCTTGCTTCTTATCAGCATAGGCCTTATTCAGGGCCAATTCCAGCTACCAAAGCACCACAGGAAAACCTGACGGCCACTAAACACCACTAAACGGAGATTCATTCTTTTCAAAGCACACAGTACAGTTTTAACAGTTTTACAGATGTTATCAGATGTTATCAGATGTTATCGCGGGCCGCCAGAAATGTTTCCGCGGGCCGCCATTGGCCCCCGGGCCGCACTTTGAGAACCTATGGTTTACACTGACCTGGCTCCGCCTCCTCTTCCTCTGACAGGGACGGACAGGTCCGTTTGGTTTGAGGCTCTGAGGTCACTCCTGGGCGCTCCTTCCTCTTCACCTGAACAGGTGTCACCAAAATCACAAGCGTCATTTCCGTCCTCACCGTCACTACCATTCCTACCATCTTCATCATTTGATACCGTCATGCCACAGATATATCATCATCATCATCATTGTCACTACCATTCCTACCACCTCATCATTTGATATCATCATGCCACAGATACATCATCATCATCATCATCATCACCCTAGTCTTCACCGTCACTACCATTCCTACCATCTTCATCATTTGCTACCATCATGCCACAGATATATCATCATCATCATCATCATCCTCCTGAGGATGAGGAGGAAGATGAGGAGGGGGATTAAGAGGAGGATGAGGACTAGGGTGATGAGGAGGATCATCGTGATCATCATCCTCATCACCCTAGTCTTCATCCTCCTCCTCCTCATCCTCTTCCTCATCATCTGCCTCATTTGATCTTGACTTTATCTGCATACTGTTCATATGTTTCAGCAAAAGGCACTAGTAGGATTTTAACAAGTTATAAATTATAAAAATGCTTTTAATAATGTTATGCAATACTGATTTATATGAATTAATTGTATTGAATAATTTGTGCTTATTTTGATCAAATTAAGTAGATAAAGTATTCCTGAAGTGCCTGTGCATTAGTACCTTAAAAGAGGGCAGTCGCAACGCCCCCAGACCCAGTACTACGCCCAGAGCCACAACGTCCTGTCTGGCCACAGCATCCTCTCTGGTCATGGCATCCTCTCTGGAGGACACAGGAGGTTTCGCCACTGGAGCAGAAGCCTGTGTGTGTGTATGTGCATGTGTGTGTGTGTGTGTGTGCGTGTGTGTGTGTGTGTGTGTGTGAAAAGCAAGATGAAGTCAGAAGCTGTTTGAAGGAGAAGGAAAACAAATGCAGTATGTGGCTCGTCTGCATCTGAGTCTGAGGAGATCAGCTGGTTTCAGTTGCAAGAAAAGCCACACAGACCTGAACAGACCCGAACATTGAAGCTGACTTGACTTACCACTACCACTACTACTGATACTACCACTACTACTACTACTACTACTACTACTGATACTACTACCACTACTACTGATACTACCACTACTACTACTACTACTACTACTACTGATACTACTACCACTACTACTGATACTACTACCACTACTACTGATACTACCACTACTACTACTACCACTACTACCACTACTACTGATACTACTACTACCACTACTACTGATACTACTACTACCACTACCACTACTACTACTACTACTACTACTACCACCACTACTACTACTACTGATACTACTACTACCACTACCACTACTACTACTGCTACTACCACTACTACTACTACTACTACTACCACTACTACTACTACTACTACTACTGCTGCTACTACTACCACTACTGCTACTACAATTACTACTGCTGCTACTACTACTACCACCAATACTACCACTACTGTTACTACCACTACTACTGCTACTACTACTACTACTACTGCTACTACTACTATTACTATTACTACTACCACTACTACTACTACTACTACTACTATTATTACTACTACTGCTGCTGCTACTACTGCTGCTACTACTACTATTACTACTACCACTACTACTACTACTACTACTACTACTACTACTACTACTGCTGCTGCTACTACTGCTGCTACTACTACTATTAGTGCTGCTGCTTCCAATAATACTATATTTCCACTTCTTCTACTACTACTAATAATAATTAGAATGACTAGATGTACCGCAGAGTGGTACAAAATATGACCGCCGCCCCGCCTATATGATTCTAACTGTCTCACTAAATTGCATTATCCACACTCAATTCTCACTGGTATCTGCTAGACAACAAGTACCAAAACATGATTAGTTCCAGTGTTTCCCACAGAACTGAATTCCATTTGTGGTGGTTGGTTTGCAGAATTAACTTGAATACAACAGTTTTTTAACAAATTAGCGTGGTTATGATGCTAACCAGATTTAAGCACAATTTAGTACAACCTGGAAATCATTGTGTGGTGGTCAATGCTGATATTGTGGTGAGCCGCCACAAATAAGTCAATATATGGGAAACACTGAATTCATAGATTTCACATGTAAAATTCATTTTATACAACCCCACCCCCATCTTGTCTATTCATAATTCTGAGAAATTCTTGAATTGTGTGCATGTGTGCGTGTACATGTTTATGTTTATGTGTGTGGGTGTGTGTGTGTGTGTGCGTGCTTGTGTGTTTGCCTGTGTATGTGTGTTTGTGCATGTGCATGCATGCGTACATATGTCTACTGTGTGAGTATGTGTCATACGTATGATTACTGTGAATGTATGTGTGTGCGTGTGTATCTGTTTATGCACATGTGTGCACATGGAATGGGTTAACATGACCCCTGGAGGCAAACATACGGAAAAAATTGGTCATCCTAGGCCCTACGGTTCTCAAGATATTCACAGAAAACTGTGTCTGCCCTACCCTCCTTTCGGGGGGTCCAGTACAGCGGGGGGGCTACAGATCAAAACAAAAAACCATGGTTCCATGCTATCCATGTGGGGTTACATGCCCACCAAGTTTCGTGTACCCCGGTCTTTCAGTGTCCCGGGAATCCTTGTTGGTGTACGGTCACTAAATGTACACATAAATTATTTTATTGTAAGGCCCCCCATGAACGAAAGTTGGTTGGTGGAAAGAGGGTGTCATAATGATCCTACACTTTCAATTTCGTGCAGTTTTGACCATGTCAGCCAGAGATATTGTGATGAAAACACCTAATTTTTTGCTTTTAAATTTTTAACTAGGTGGCGCTATACATGAAATAAGTGGTAATGGAATGGGTTGACATGCCCCCTTAAGACCAACATACAAAAAAAAGGTGGACCTCCTAGGCCCTACAGTTCTCGAGATATTCACAGAAAACTGTCTCCGGCCACCTACAGGCCAGTTGGTGTATAGTAACATAAATTAATTGGCGTGCATTCAGAGGGTGTCATAATGATCCTACACTTTCAATTTCGTGCAGTTTTGACTATATTAGGTCACAGATACCTGCGTTTACAACACCTCATTTTTACTTTTTTGTGTTTAACTAGGTGGCGCTATACATGAAATGAGTGGTTATGGAATGGGTTGACATGGCCCCTTGAGATCAACATACAAAAAATGTTCGCTGCGCGGCGGTCATAAAAACATACATGTGCACATAATCTGAAATACGATATCAAGTGTTTGGACCTTTGTGCTCTTGACCTTCTCCTCCCACCACAGGTCGAAGGCCTGGAAGGCGACGCCCTCCACCATCCTGCGGAGGATGTCCTTCCTCACGATGGCCTTCAGCTCGGCCGCCACGCTGGCCAGCACGCTCTCCACAGTGGCCTGGTGCTGGAGCTGCAGGGGGGGCACGTAGCCCGGGGGGGGCACCGAGGGGTCAAACCGGGGCAGGAAGGGCAGCGGGGGCCAGGGGGGCCGCAGAGGAGCAGGGGGTGGGGGGCATCGGGGGAGTTGGGTCGCATGGGTGGGGGGGTTTGTGGCAGTTTGTGGAGGTGGAGCGACAACGGTGAATGGAGGAGGAAGAGGAGGAGGAGGGAATGGGGGAGGAAGGAGAGGAGGAGGAGGACGAAGAGGGGGAGGAAGGAGAGGAGGAGGAGGACGAAGAGGGGGAGGGTGGGCACAGGGGCGGCACGGGGCGGAGCTCGGCCCGCTAGTGATGCGGGTCGGGATGGGGTTGCCGTGCCACCTGGACTGCCTCTTGCGTGGCTCTGTCTGCCCCTCCACCACCTCCACCTGTGGGCACGGGGGCAGGAGAGGAGGGGGGCCAGCAGGGGGGGGCATGTTAGGGGGTAACAGAGTGTAGGGTGGTAGAGGGGGGGGATAATGGGTAAAAAGCTTGGGCACAGGGGGCGGGGGCATTCGGAACAGAGGGGGCACATTACCCACAATGCTCTTGGGCATCTGTGTGCTGGCAGCCATTGGTTCAGTAGGGCCATGTCCATTACTAGAGACTTTCACACATTCTGTTGAGGTAGGTTTCACACCTGTGATTGTATGAGGGGTTGCGCTGAGTCCAGGTTCCCACTCTGCTGAGCTGAGCTTGGGTGTACTGGTGTAAGAACTGCACACTGATGCTGTCAAATGAGCCGTCTCTCCTTCCTCACCCTCGCCCTCCTCAAAAACAGGAAGTGGAGTCGGGCTGACATCCTCCAAGCAGGAGTCTCTCCAGCAGCGGGGAACTGAGGGGGAGGGTGGAGGGGGAGACTGCACCCCAGAGTGGGAGGGTGGAGAGGGCACCAAGGGCAGCCCCGACATCTGCTTGCCCGAGAGGAGCATCTCAATGCGGGAGTCCAGGCTGGCATCATGCTCTTGATCAGGGGTAGGAGAACAAGGAGAGGGGCAGGTTTGTGGGGTAGGAGAACAAGGAGAGGGGCAGGTTTGTGGGGCAGGCGACCCAGGATAAAGGCATTTCTCTGGATCTGAAAGCGGAGGTGAACGACATGGCTCTGGTGCCGCTGGGTAAGAGCCTCCCAGAGCTCCATCCACTTCCCCCGCCTCTGCCACCGCCACACAGAGCACAACGCCTGCACTCGGAGACGCAAACCCGCACAGAGGAAGTTCATCGAGTGACTTCCTGTTCTCTTGGCCAGCAGCCCGACGGGTCTGAGAGGAGTGTGACCCTGTGGACACACCAGTATCGATCTGAGAGCCATCGGGCTCGTCCGTGCTGCCGCGGCCATCGGGCTCGTCCGTGCTGCCGCCGCCATCGGGCTCGTCCGTGCTGCCGCCGCCATCGGGCTCGTCCGTGCTGCAGCCGCCATCGGGCTCGTCCGTGCTGCAGCCGCCATCGGGCTCGTCCGTGCAGCCGTCGCCTCTGCTGACGGGAGCTAGAGCAACACCTGCTGGTGACTCAGCAGACGGCAGCAGCCGCAGCGGAGGCTGGACCCGAGGCTCCAGTGTGATGGGCCCCGTCAGCACCTTCAGAGCAGCGCTAGAGCTCCACCTGCTGGACGTCCCAGGCCGGTGCGCATAGTGATGCTCCACCCGGCGGTTGTACGCGTCCTGGTGCTTGAGTCTCCTGTGTCCTCGGCCCCCACCCCGAGGGGCCCCCGGTCCCGGCCGAGGGTGCGCACCGGCACCGGTTACCAGCCTGACGGGGTAGCGGGGGCCCTGGTGGACACTGCCGAGGGTTGGGGCGGGGGCGCCAAGCAGCCGCAGGGTGCGGAGGGACAGCTGAGGGCTGCGAGACACGGCCCTGGATGAGGGATAAGGAGCGCAGGTCCAGGACAGGTCCTGGGACTTGGGGGTGTCCCCCTGCGTCAGGTGGGGGGGGTGGAAGGGCAACAGGTCCGACGGTGGGGGGGGGGTGTGGGGCATGGCGTGCGACTGGGGGGACGTACTCGGGGTGTCCAGGGACAGAGGCGTCTGCCACACACTGCTAGGAGTGTCCTGGTGCATGCTGGAGTAGGCGGTGTCCAGGGAGAGTGGCGTGGAGGCATCCAATGAGGCACAGAGGTCTAAGGAGGAGGACCTTAATTCCAGCCTCCTCATTGGCTCGCCAACCTGATGGGGGTGGAGCAGTGAGAGAAATAGACGACACAGAGAAGTAAATAGATTGATAATTTCATAAAGATGACTAGACAGGGTTATCAGTCTCAGTCTCTGATCTGGTGTTAGCGGGGCCCCGTAGGGTGCACAGGTCTGCTGTTAGCGAGGCTACATAGAGGGCACTGGTCAAGTGTTAGCGGGCTACGTTACATAGGGGGCACTGGTCTGGTGTTAGTGAGGCTACATAGGGGGCACTGGTCTGGTGTTAGTGAGGCTACGTAGGGTGCACTGGTCTGGTGTGAGAAGTAAATAGATTGATAATTTCATAAAGACGACTAGACAGGGTTATCAGTCTCATATAGCATGAGATGGGAATTTGACATGAGGTCATCCGAACTACAAATCTCCAGATAGCCAACACTGAGCACTGATCTGGTGTTAGCGGGGCCCCGTAGGGTGCACTGGTCTGCTGTTAGCGAGGCTACATAGAGGGCACTGGTGAAGTGTTAGCGGGCTACGTTACATAGGGGGCACTGGTCTGGTGTTAGCGGAGCTACGTAGGGGGCACTGGTCTGCTGTTAGCGGGACTACGTTACGTAGGGGGTACTGGTCTGGTGTTAGTGAGGCTACGTAGGGGGCACTGGTCTGGTGTTAGTGATGCTACGTAGGGGGCACTGGTCTGGTGTTAGTGGGGCTACGTTACGTAGGGGGCACTGGTCTGGTGTTAGCGAGGCTATGTTACGTAGGGGGCACTGGTCTGGTGTTAGCGGGGCTATGTTACGTAGGGTGCACTGGTCTGCTGTTAGCGGGGCTACATAGAGGACACTGGTCTGCTGTTAGCGAGGCTACGTAGGGGGCACTGGTCTGGAGTTAGTGGGGCTACGTAGGGGGCACTGGTCTGCTGTTATCGGGACTACGTTACGTAGGGGGCACTGGTCTGGTATTAGTGAGGCTACGTAGGGGGCACTGGTCTGGTGTTAGTGGGGCTACGTTACGTAGGGGACACTGGTCTCGTGTTAGCGAAGCTACGTTACGTAAGGGGCACTGGTCTGGTGTTAGCGGAGCTACGTAGGGGGCACTGGTCTAGTGTTAGAGAGGCTACGTAGGGGGCAGTGGTCTGGTGTTAGCGAGGCTACGTTACGTAGGGGGCACTGGTCTGCTGTTAGCAGGGCTATGCTACGTAGGGGGCACTGGTCTGCTGTTAGTGAGGCTACATAGAGAACACTGGTCTGCTGTTAGCAGGGCTACATTACGTAGGGGGCACTGGTCTGGTATTAGCAGGGCTACATTACGTAGGGGGCACTGGTCTGGTGTTAGCTGGACTATGTTACGTAGGGTGCACTGGTCTGCTGTTAGCGGGGCTACATAGAGGACACTGGTCTGCTGTTAGCGAGGCTACGTTACGAAGGGGGCACTGGTCTGGTGTTAGCAGGGCTACGTTACGTAGGGGGCACTGGTCTGCTGTTAGCAGGGCTACGTTACGTAGGGGGCACTGGTCTGGTGTTAGCGAGGCTACGTTACGTAGGGGGCACTGGTCTGGTGTTAGCTGGGCTACGTTACGTAGGGTGAACTGGTCTGCTGTTAGCGGGGCTACATAGAGGACACTGGTCTGCTGTTAGCGAGGCTATGTAGGGGGCACTGGTCTGGTGTTAGCAGGGCTACGTTACATAGGGGGCACTGGTCTGTTATTCGTGAGGCTACGTAGGGGGCACTGGTCTGCTGTTAGTGAGGCTACGTTACGTAGGGGGCACTGGTCTGTTGTTAGTAGGGCTACGTTACGTAGGGTGCACTGGTCTGGTATTAGTGGGGCTACATAGAGGGCACTGGTCTGGTATAGGCAGGCTACGTAACGTAGGGGGCACTGGTCAGGTGTTAGCGAGGCTACGTAGGGTGCACTGGTCTGCTGTTAGCGGGGCTACATAGAGGACACTGGTCTGCTGTTAGCGAGGCTACGTAACATAGGGGGCACTGGTCTGGTATTAGTGAGGCTACGTATGGGCACTGGTCTGGTGTTAGTGAGGCTACGTAGGGTGCACTGGTCTGCTGTTAGCAGGGCTACGTTACGTAGGGGGCACTGGTCTGGTGTTAGCGGGGCTACAGAGGAGGCACTGGTCTGGTGTTAGCGGGGCTACGTAGGGGGCACTGGTCTGGTGTTAGCGGGGCTACGTAGGGGGCACTGGTCTGCTGTTAGCAGGGCTACGTTACATAGGGGGCACTGGTCTGCTGTTAGCAGGGCTATGTAGGGGGCACTGGTCAGGTGTTAGCGAAGCTACGTAGGGTGCATTGGTCTGCTGTTAGCGGGGCTACATAGAGGACACTGGTCTGCTGTTAGCGAGGCTACGTAACATAGGGGGCACTGGTCTGGTATTAGTGAAGCTACGTTACGTAGGGGGCACTGGTCTGGTGTTAGCAGGGCTACGTTACGTAGGGGGCACTGGTCTAGTGTTAGCGAGGCTACGTAGGGTGCACTGGTCTGCTGTTAGCGGGGCTACATAGAGGACACTGGTCTGCTGTTAGCGAGGCTACGTAACATAGGGGGCACTGGTCTGGTATTAGTGAGGCTACGTAGGGGGCACTGGTCTGGTGTTAGCGAGGCTACGTTACGTAGGGGGCACTGGTCTGGTGTTAGCAGGGCTACGTTACTTAGGGGGCACTGGTCTGGCGTTAGCAGGGCTACGTTACATAGGGGGCACTGGTCTGGCGTTAGTGAGGCTACGTTATATAGGGGGCACTGGTCTGGCATTAGCAGGGCTACGTTACGTAGGGGGCACTGGTCTGGTGTTAGCGAGGCTACGTTACGTATGGGGGCACTGGTCTGGTGTTAGCGAGGCTACGTTACGTAGGGGGCCCTGGTCTGGTGTTAGTGGGGCTACGTAGGGGGCACTGGTCTGCTGTTAGCGAGGCTACATTACGTAGGGGGCACTGGTCTGGTGTTAGTGAGGCTACGTTACGTAGGGGGCACTGGTCTGGTGTTAGTGGGGCTACATAGGGGGCACTGGTCTGCTGTTAGCAGGGCTACGTTACGTAGGGGGCACTGGTCTGGTGTTAGTGAGGCTACGTAGGGGGCACTGGTCTGGTGTTAGTGAGGCTACGTAGGGTGCACTGGTCTGCTGTTAGCAGGGCTACGTTACGTAGGGGGCACTGGTCTGCTGTTAGCTGGGCTACAGAGGAGGCACTGGTCTGGTGTTAGCTGGGCTACATTACGTAGGGGGCAATGGTCTGGTGTTAGCGGGGCTACGTAGGGGGCACTGGTCTGCTGTTAGCAGGGCTACGTTACCTAGGGGGCACTGGTCTGGTGTTAGCAGGGCTACGTAGGGGGCACTGGTCAGGTGTTAGCGAAGCTACGTAGGGTGCACTGGTCTGCTGTTAGCGGGGCTACATAGAGGACACTGGTCTGCTGTTAGCGAGGCTACGTAACATAGGGGGCACTGGTCTGGTATTAGTGAGGCTACATTACGTAGGGGGCACTGGTCTGGTGTTAGCAGGGCTACGTTACGTAGGGGGCACTGGTCTAGTGTTAGCGAGGCTACGTAGGGTGCACTGGTCTGCTGTTAGCGGGGCTACATAGAGGACACTGGTCTGCTGTTAGCGAGGCTACGTAACATAGGGGGCACTGGTCTGGTACTAGTGAGGCTACGCAGGGGGCACTGCTCTGGTGTTAGCGAGGCTACGTTACGTAGGGGGCACTGGTCTGGTGTTAGCAGGGCTACGTTACATAGGGGGCACTGGTCTGGCGTTAGCAGGGCTACGTTACATAGGGGGCACTGGTCTGGCGTTAGTGAGGCTACGTTATGTAGGGGGCACTGGTATGGTGTTAGCGAGGCTACGTTACGTAGGGGGCACTGGTCTGGTGTTAGCGAGGCTACGTTATGTAGGGGGCCCTGGTCTGGTGTTAGTGGGGCTACGTAGGGGGCACTGGTCTGCTGTTAGCGAGTCTACGTTACGTAGGGGGCACTGGTCTGGTGTTAGCGGGGCTACGTAGGGGGCACTGGTCTGGTGTTAGCGGGCTACGTTACATAGGGGGCACTGGTCTGGTGTTAGCGGGGCTACGTAGGGGGCACTGGTCTGGTGTTAGCGGGCTACGTTACATAGGGGGCACTGGTCTGGTGTTAGCGGGGCTACGTAGGGGGCTTCACCATGAGGTCGTCAGGGAGGCAGAGGGCAGACGAGGCCTCCAGAGCCTCCGGACCCACAGGCACCGTTTGAGGGGTGTAGCCACCACCCAGGATGAACTGCACGTAGCGCATCTGATTTTCCCCTGAGAGAGACATGGACATACACAGAACATTACAGAACTGGAGATACACAGAACATTACAGAACATTACAGAACATTACAGAACTGGAGATACACAGAACATTACAGAACATTACAGAACATTACAGAACTGGAGATACACAGAACATTACAGAACATTACAGAACATTACAGAACTGGAGATACACAGAACATTACAGAACATTACAGAACATTACAGAACATTACAGACAGGCTGATTCATGCTTCCACATCAACTCCACGCTGTAGCTACGCTGTCGCTCCTACAGCATTCCGTTCCTACAGCGTTCCGTTCCTACAGCATTCCTTTCCTACAGCATTCCGTTCCTACGGCGTTCCGTTCCTACGGCATTCCTTTCCTACGGCGTTCCGTTCCTACAGCATTCCGTTCCTACAGCGTTCCGTTCCTACAGCATTCCTTTCCTACAGCATTCCGTTCCTACGGCGTTCCGTTCCTACAGCATTCCTTTCCTACGGCGTTCCGTTCCTACGGCGTTCCGTTCCTACGGTGATCCTTTCCTACGGCGTTCCGTTCCTACGGTGATCCTTTCAGAGATCTGCGTCGGGGTTGCTTTGCATCGTGGTGCATTTCACAGCCATAATGCTAGGGGATGTGTGGTTTCAAAGTTCGGTGTCGCCTGCGTCTGCGTCGCTCACTATTTTATAGTCTATGGTCGCTCACCATTGAAACGGTACTCATGGCAAACGTGCTAAAATATTCAAATTCATATAAAATTAATTTACTTTTTACAAAAACTTTCTTGCTTAGATTTTGTAAAAAGTATCGAGAAATAGATACAGTAAAATCCATTGACATTATGTTATTGTAACCAGAAAAAAAGTCTGAGGTTATTTGCAAGGTGTTTGCCAGCCAGTTTATGTTATGTTAGCAAGCAAACTTAAGCACAACTGTCCACAAAGAACTGCTTGCTGGCAAAGTATTAATTTCAAAACGGTACTGACATATAGACACTTTACAAACGGATAACCCCTTCATTGTAACCAAAATATATCTGAGTTTATTTGCAAAGCTGTCAGTGAACTAGCATGTTGCTGCTACCACAGCAGGCTGCTTATGTCAGCGAACTAGCAGGTTGCTGCTACCACAGCAGGCTGCTTATGTCAGTGAACTAGCAGGTTGCTGCTACCACAGCAGGCTGCTTGTGTCAGTAAACTAGCATGTTGCTGCTACCACAGCAGGCTGCTTGAAAACACCGGCTATCAACACACAGGACGAGTTGACCAATCACAGCCCTTGCGTAGCCTCGACGCAAAGTTACAATTGTTTGGAGGTCGAGCTATGGCGGAGGGGTCGGAGAGGGGCTCGCGGCGACGCAGAGGGGTCTGCGGGGGAACGCCGTCGATTCGACGCAGAAGCATGAATCAGCCTTGAGGGAGACATCGCGATACACAGAACATTATAGAACTGGCATGTTCTTCCCGGAGGAGGGAGCTTGACAAGAAAAGAGTGGAATCAAAAAAGATAGCAAAATCTGTCCATCAGAGAACATTATACTCTATATGAAAACATTTGTCTATGTGGTGTGTGCGTGTGTGTGTGTGTGCGTGTCTGTGTGGTGTGTGTGTGTGTGTGTGTGTGTGTGTGTGTGTGTGTGTGTGTCTGTGTGGTGTGTGTGTGTGTGTGTGTGTGTCTGTGTGGTGTGTGTGTGTGTGTGTGTGTGTGTGTGATGCAACGCAACTCCTAACATACACATCGGGAAATATTATATCAACACATTAACGGTGTGCTATTATATCAACACATTAACGCTGTGCTAGCATATCAACACATTAACGCTGTGCTAGCATAACTGAGTCTTACCTTTGGGGTCAAGCTGGACGTGGATGATGTTGCCCATGACAGAGGTGTTATGTAAACCCTTAACGGCTTCCTTGGCTGCCTTCACAGCTGAAAAGATAACCCTGGCCACTCCCAGGTGCTTCCTACTGTTCGGACTGTAGCAAATCTCTACCTGCTGCACAGCTCCATACTTCTGACACATGTCAGTCAAGAAGGCCTCGCTCACGTTGTCATTCAGCCTTGCAAAAGTGACCTCTTTGGGAGGTCCCACGTAATATTCGTCAGCCTGAATATATAATAATAATAACACAATGTAATACATACACAATAATATATTAATAACACAATGTAATACATACACAATAATATATTAATAACACAATATAATACATACCCAGTAATATAATAATAATAACACAATGTAATAAAATAATGTAACACAATAATACAGAAGAGTCAGTCATTGTCAGTCATTCCTCTTTGTTGCTGTGGCCGTTTATGATCCAATCAGCAACATATCAGAAATACTAACGTATATATATAGGCTTTGCTAACAAATGCTTAGGCTAACACATTGCAATTATTTTCCGAAAACTTTTTTTCTCCAAAGTGTCTTAGTGATGAGAGACGTAAACAGCCAATCAAGGAACAAACACAAAAACAAAAGTTACATAAAGATGTTTCACTAAATGTCAGTTCTAAAGTTACACAAACATATTTTTTGGTAGATCGTGTCATGTTTTGTTCTAAAGTTACAAAACATATTTCTTAGTAGATCCTGTTTGGTTATACGTAATGCCATTATACTGCATATGAGTTTCTGGTGTGTTTTCAGGCCTCACGTGAAACTGTGGGACTGGAAGATCTGCCCGGTGGAGTTTAGTCCAGAGACGGCGTATTCGTGGGTCTCTGACCGCATCCACAGGAAACAGCCCTGAGTTCTAATGATCACAGACAGACAGAACAGTCCTGAGTTCTAATGATCACAGACAGAACAGCCCTGAGTTCTAATGATTACAGACGGAACAGCCCTGAGTTCTAATGATCACACACAGACAGAACAGTCCTGAGTTCTAATGATTACAGACAGACAGAACAGCCCTGAGTTCTAATGATTACAGACAGACATCACATTTCAGAACGGCCCTGAGTTCTAATGATTACAGACAGACAACACATTTCAGAATATTAACTAGACCCCTATACGTCCACCTCTGTAGTCCAAATAGTAAAACAACTACAGTGCCTACAGTGGGGAGGCCCAATCACAACGCAGAGCCAAATCACCTACAGTGGGGAGGCCCAATCACAACGCAGAGCCAAATCACCAACAGTGGGGAGGCCCAATCACAACGCAGAGCCAAATCACCTACAGTGGGGAGGCCCAATCACAACGCAGAGCCAAATACCACCGGTCACATCTACAGTGGGGAGGCCCAATCACAACGCAGAGCCAAATACCACCGGTAACACCTACAGGGGGGAGGCCCAATCACAACGCAGAGCCAAATACCACTGGTCACACCTACAGGGGGGAGACCCTGAACCGGCTACACTCTCCATCCTGTATGCACATCCTGGCTACACCTGCCTGTACATGCACATCGGTCTCCATCCTGGCTACACCTGCCTGTACATTGGTCTCCATCCTGGCTACACCTGCCTGTGTGCACATCGTTTTTGTTACCAAAATAACCGGTTGCATCACTGCAACTTTGATCCACATTATGAAAAGTCTGGGGTGACATCGCTGTGCATAGCCACTTCTTTCGTAGAATAGAGGAGTTACAGTGGAGTATAGACCTACTATGGACCTATTCTACTAGAGTGAACTGGTTGAAGAGTCTGTTCCTATTTTAATCAAAGAAAACCAAACACGTGTGCAGCGTGCCAACTTACCGGCGAGCTGAAATACTGTCCATCGTAACGATAAAGCTTTGGTAGGCCGTCAGTCAAAGCAGGGTCAGTAATCAATTTACAATTCCTCCAGCCGAGAACACGATCTTCCCCTGGTCTCCGACTTGTTCCGCTTACTTCGAAGCAACAGTAACGAGAAATGGTCAATATAAGACAAACAAAAAATATTCTGAACAATTGTGTATACAAATAGTAGGCCTAGGTAATATTATTCTTTACACAAACTTGTATTGTATCGCAAGGGCGTCAGTTTGTTTTTAGAAGTGGTGGGGACAATAACCATAAGCTTGAGTGTGTTTTGAAAAGTGCGGGGTACCCTTATGTAAGCTATTCATCCATTCAACGCTGCATTACAATATGCTCAACAGTATAGGCTAGTGTTGCGCCGGTTAAGGTTTTTTAACATCCGCACCCACCCGACCCGTCAGGAGAGTCAATCTGCACCCACTCGACCCTCAATATGCACTGATTCACTACCCGAACCACTACCCGAAAAAAACAATGAGACGTCTTTTTGCCGCAACGTGTGTCTGAAAACGAGGTGAAAATTTGCAGGCCTGCTGATCTGTTCACATGATGCTGAATTTTGGGGAGGCAGCATCAGCTATTAATGTTACGTGCAACAGGGGCGTGTAGAGTGATAGGCGTAGGCCTTATTATTATTATTATTATACTTATTATGCGTGGGCCTTCAGATGCAGCAGGTGTGTGATTTCCAAAACCATGGCGGGAGAACCGACTGCACTTTGGTTAGCTTGCATTTGCTTTGCTGTTGCTGAATGTTAGATTCTTGCGATAGATGTCTTAAGACAATAAAAAGTAATTTAGAAGGGAAATTGAAGAGAAGAGTTGCCCCCTGCGTTGGCCGTGATTCCCCTTTGAAAATCAGAGGTTCACAGGCTACTGTGGCCTTGGTCAGTGGCGCCGCCAGCCTTAATCCTGTAGCCTACGCACTTTTCGTACAATTAATTCATGAAATCATTCAATACAACAATAAAAATAGCTTGTGTATTGTCTTAATTGAAACATGCTTCACACACAAATGATAGCCTAGGACAAAGAGAATGGACATCTCAACATAAGGATAGGCCTACATTAGAAGATGATGGTTGGTGTAAACTTTGTCACACGACGTGATAAGCACGTTCCATTCAGTCATAAATCATTCAAACGTAGGCCTAGTGCTCGTCATGAAAAGAAAACAGCAGCTTAATATTTTTCAGGTGTTTAACAGTAGGCCTAGGCGCACTGTATCAGTTATGCCGTAGGCAGTGAGATTATTAGGCATTGCATCCTGTCACTCTGTTTGGAACATCGCAGTTCGGGTTGATAAGATTCAGTTAATGCGAGTATGGGTCGTCTCAAAGTTTGGGACAACCAAACAGCAGAGTAGGCAAAGCAAATCCTACTTGTTAGGTTACCAATAGCTGTCTTTTCTCTAGGCCTAGGCCTATCGGAAATCGCGACATAAGCTCATAGGTTTCTTTTTTCTTTTCTTTCTTGTTCGCGTGTTGGGTAGTGAAGCGATGCATTTAAATCAATGTACGTACATCAGAGCCGATATGGCCAGCCCTGATTTGCTGCTCTGTAAGGTAGCCTATTTCGGTCCCACCCAAATTTGCTGAACTACTTGCGAAGTAGCCTATTCATCACAGACATCACATGTATCACACGAACGAGCTTTTTCTCAGCTTTTAAACGATGTTGGTGGTTAGTTGTTGTGGTAAACGGTTCGCGAGAAAAGTAGCCTAACTTTAATTTAGTCATAGCCTATTTTCTGCACCCGTCTCCCTAACCATTCATCTTGGCTTCGCGAACTTTCCCTGAACACATGACAAACCATATATCAGAATAAACAGCAGACCTTACCGAACACAAGGGTGTAATTAAAGTTTAAAGCACTCCCCTGTACAGTTAGAGTAATCCGGTTTTAAATTTGCAGCAATGTCTATATGCATGTCTCCAACTTTGGGGTTCACAATGTGTTTAAATTGTTCAATAGGCCTATATGATTTTATAACAGGCCAAATACAAAATAAATGTTACAAATATCGCCTAGATAGCCTATCTGTAAACATTACAATCAGAGGATACATATAGCCTATGGCAGACCGACGCTCATGAGTTCATGCTTTGTTTTATCGCTGGATTTTAGGATAGCCTACTATGGCAACCGATTGCATTCCGAGCTTCGGTCAACTCTAGCAGGCATTAGGCTACATGACTGGAGGGTCGGGTGGGTGCGGATGTTAAAAAACCTTAACCACGCAACACTCGATCCACACATATCTAGGCAGCTGTGCATGCTGTGAGGATGTCATTGTGCACGCCTATCGCATGGTTTAGACTCGATGATTTCAGTATGTGGGGATTTTTTCGGTCGCAATTGGTTTGCACATTTTTAGAAGTGGTGGGGACAAAATTCAAATTATAAATAGTGGTGGGGACATATCCCACCCGTCCCCACCGTAATCTACGCGTATGTTGTATCGTTATAACCTTGTAATCAGTGAAACCCTGGAGCAAATAACGTAAAAACGGGAAAAGAATAGGCCTAGGCTACGCCTTTACCGTTATCTTCATAATGGCAGTTCCTGTCTTCGCTCTCGTACATCGTTTGTTCTCCAGAAACTGTTATACAAATTCATCCTATATTTCGGTCGGATAGCCTATTAGACGTTGATAAACTAGCCTACATATAGGCTGCTCTAATAATGAAGCCTGCTGCACAGGTAAAATACCTGCCCTTCCTATTCATATCTACATTGTGTGTCTCGAATGATCTTAGGATGTGGCTTGCATCAAAACACCTCTCGCATCGCATACAGGTGTTGTCAACCTCACCTGTTCGCTTCTATCGCACTTTCGTCACGACACAGCCATGATATTAATTTTAAAATGGGTCACCGATTGAAACAGGGTCATTTAGTGGTGCTTCTCGTTAAATATGTTCGCTGATTATTGAAAATATTTTTTCATGAACACATACTTCGGTTTTTGCTACTTTGAAAGCGATTAACAGAAACAGCCAGAATAAAATTGTCGGGAGATCCCAGCGAACTCCCCACACGACTATCGCTGAGGGAATTCTGTTGATGTGAGCTAACTGAGCGCCAAAACAGGCTACAATCTCATATTTCATTCAGCGTTAGGCTTTTAAAGAAAGACTCTGGTAGTAAAAAACGGTAGCCTATATCATGCTTAAATCTGTCAGACAGGCAGTGAAATAGTTGATAGAATCCCACACTCATTGCCTAAGAAACTAAAGTCAACATGAAAGACGTTTATGAATATAAGTTAAAATAATAAAAATATTCATAAAATATTTGTTTATTAGGCCATACAAGACTAACATTTTGTAATGCACATAATGCACTGATGTTGCTACAGTTGATAGCCTAGGCTATAGACACATATTGTTTTACTTTAGTAGGCTAACACACTAATAGCAGAGAATGTCTAATAAGGGGAGAACTGCCACTCTCGGAAAACTTCCGGTTTCTGAACTGGTTGCAGTTCCTTCTGTGGTTCCACATGAGGGCGCTCGTCCACGAGTGCAGAATGCATGGAGGTCTATGGAGCTGTACCCCTCAAAATCCACTTTTCTTGGGATATAATTTTTTTCCAAGTAATTTAAGTATTGCATTCGAAAGGGGAGGCAAAGAAAATACACTTGGTTGAGTATTATATTTTTAAAAGTCACTTAATTGTTCTAAAAAGCCTTTCAAATGTGTCAATGACGTCATTCATTAACACAATGCTAGCGTGTTATGTGCAACAACGACCCAACCTGTAAGAAATCAAAAGGACATAAGTACTCGTTCATTCAACTTTTGACCTATAACCCATGTTGAAGTTATACAAACTACAATCAATTCTGAGATTTGTCAACGACAACCAGGTGAAAGAGACACATTTAGCCGTCTAGCTCCATTGACTCCCATTCATTCTGCACTCATGGCGATCGCCCCCAGTGGAACTCTGGTGGAACTGCATCCAAAATTCGGTACAATGGGACTTAATACGGAGTGGCAAGGCTCTCCGTAGACGGGCTCTGCTAATAGTTAGATTAAATATCGTGAAAGATTACGTTCACATGGTATAGCCGAGATCTGAAATTCACTAGGCAGTGGGCTGCGGTTATTGATTTTCTGCTGGGCATATACTACTGCGGATGAATACTTCAAACGATATATTTATTGTAGGCTTTTTTGTAAATGTTATTAATTTGACCTTTGTTAGGTTAGATAGCCTGCTTAGGCTACCATTGATGTTGGTAACCTCATATCGTATTTTCATTGGCCAGCAGATGGACCTAGAATTTTGTTGTGAGCTTGTTTGGCTAGAAAGTTTGGCGGACCCACCAAGTCGATCGATGAATTCAGAAAATCTATCCTTCGAGCCGGATTCGAACCAGCGACCTAAGGATGTCAATGATATACCGCTACAGTCCTCCGCTCTACCAACTGAGCTATCGAAGGCTACAATGATGTCTAATCGTTATGGTCTTGAACTGTATTTATTCATATAGGTCTATCAACTCGAATTGATAGTCTGCTACACTCTACTCCAAGCATATTTTAACTGTAGGATTTTATCGCACACGGAAGTTGCTCGACGTCAACGCGGTACGCTACACTGTGAATCAAACTCCAACACCGGCATAAGTAAGCTAGGCTAACATGTTTAAAAACTATTGCGTGTTAAGGGGAACACATCAAATTTAATGAAGCATTTGGCAACACACTGGAAAGCAGAGGGAGGTTCGATCAGAGTGCTGTTCAAAATCACGCAACCTACAAACTGCATTCGCGGGCGGACTTCGCTTTAGGTGGTCTGCTTGGACTAGCCTATTGAAATAAGAGATATTGAGTTATAGAGAAACACCTTAGGGCGTAGAGCCATATCGATGCTGCAAATGAAGCCTTTCTCGTCTCATAAATCCGATAAGAATGCTCTCTACTAATCTGTTCTGCACTGCTTGGTTTGCACTGGTCCATTAGAATCACGAGTAACTGGAATATTTGGAGTATGGCAAAATAACTTGTTGTAGACTGACCTCTGTTGGTTATGTTGTGTATTACAGGACAGGACTCGGTCATCTCTTCAGATAGATAGATAGATAGATCCTCAATTTCCCCCTCAAGGGGAAATTCAAGGGTCTCAGTAGCATACAGACATAACACACAACATGCACTTACAGCAGAAATGGTAAACATTAGTATAGTATAAATATATAACTTAACTCCACTGTATAATAAAGACAGTAGAAAATAAGATAAGAAACTAACAAAACTAAATACTAAACACACTATATAAGTTAAATTAAGAAAGTCCAATGTCCTTGAGGGTGATCAAGCATAAGACGCTTATAGTGACAGGGCCGGGACTGGTGAGGTGCTAAGGGAAAAGGGAGTGAGTGTCATGGTGAAGGTGCAAACAGTAGTCCAACCATAGTCCTTAGTTATGTGTGCCTGGCAAGGTGCTCAAGAGAGTGGGTGTCATGGTGAAGGTGCAAACAGTAGTCCAACATTAGTGCAACAGTAAGGTCTAGAGACCAGCATAAATAATATAGACAAATAGGAGAGTAAAGTGTAATGTAGACAAGGTAAAATAAAAAACTATTTTAGTGCAAGAACAGGTTGAGGTAACAGTGTAGCAGTAAAACAGTAGTGGAAACATTAGACTGTGTACAATAGTAAAACAGTAGTAAGCAGTAGTGGGCAGTCAGTACTCAAAAAACATGGACATGGAGAGGGTGGAGAGGCAGACAGACTAAGCAGAGAAGTCTATCTCTCCTCTTCCCTTTAGTGAGGCATTGAACAGTTCAATGGCTCTAGGAACAAATGACTTCCTCAGCCTTTCAGTTGTGCATGGCAGTGAGCGAAGTCTCCAGCTGATCAAGCTCTTTTGGTTTTTGATAGTGCTGTTGAGCGGATGACATTCATTGTCCAAGATGTTGATCAGTTTGTTTAGGGTCCTCTTGTCAGATATTGAAGTGATGCACTCCAGTTCAGCTCCCGCTACAGAGCCAGCCTTCCTTACCAGACTGTCAAGTCACCCAGCATCCTTCTTCTTTGTGCTTCCTCCCCAGCATACCACTGCATAGAAGAGGGCGCTGGCCACAACAGACTGATAGAACATCCTGAGGAGCTTGCTGCACACATTGAAGGACCGCAGCCTCCTCAGGAAGTACAGCCTGCTCTGTCCTTTCTTGTAGAGTGCATCAGTGTTGGCTGACCAGTCCAGTTTATTGTCCAGGTGGAGACCCAGATACTTGTAGGTGCTTACCACCTCCACATTGACCCCATCAATGGAGACTGGTAGCAGAGCGGGCTTAGACCTTCGGAAATCCACCACCATCTCCTTGGTCTTTGAAGTGTTAAGTTGAAGGTGGTTGAGTTTGCACCATTGCACAAAGTCCTCCACCAGGCTCCTGTACTCCTCCTCTTGCTCGTCCCCGATACACCCCACAATTGCAGTATCATCAGAAAACTTCTGCATGTGGCATGACTCGGTGTTGTAGCGGAAGTCAGATGTGTACAGGGTGAACAGGACTGGAGAGAGCACAGTTCCCTGTGGCGCTCCGGTGCTGCTGATCACAGTGTCAGAGAGGCAGTTCTTCAGTCTGACGAACTGTGGTCGCTCGTTCAGGTAATCTGTAATCCAGGTTACCAGGTGAGCGTCCACACCCATCTGCAAGAGCTTGTCTCCCAGTCTGAGGGGTTGGATGGTGTTAAAAGCACTTGAGAAATCAAAGAACATGATTCTCACAGCACTTTTCCCCTTGTCTAGGTGAGAATGTGTCCTGTGTAGAAGATAAGTGATGGCATCGTCCACGCCCACTTTCTCCTGGTATGCAAACTGTAGTGGGTCTAGTGCATGGCGTACCTGGGGTCTGAGCATACCTAAGACCAGCCGCTCCATTGTTTTCATCACGTGATGTTAGAGTGACAGGCCTGAAGTCATTAATCTTCAGAGCAGTTACCCCATACCCCTGCTGAAAAAAACAGCTAGAAACCAGCTTATGCTGTTAGATGGTTTTAGCTGGTCTTTGCTGGTTTTCTTCCAGCTCTTGCTGGTCTGCTGGTGTAGCTGGTTGGGCCACCAGCTGGATATGCTGGCGTGACCATCTGAAGAAGCTGGTCATGCATGGCAGCATAATCATGCCTACCATGGAGGAGCACCTTAGGTGAGTATTAACACTTATGACTGGTCAAAGTCCAAGCAAGCTACAACTGGACTGAAGCATTGTGCGTAGGAGATACCTGAGAGGACAACAACAGTTTTTCGTATCCAAGTTAGTTTTTATTTTCAGCAAACTGTTTCAGCATGAACTCACTCTTGGTTCTGATACTTCTCTCAGCTCATGGCAGAGGGGCAGCAGGTGAGGTCACCGATAACTCTTCAGATGATCAGTCATTTTACCAAGTCTGTCACAAACAGATTTGATGTGTGATTTACACTATTGTGTGCTTAACACTATTGTGTGCTTAATTGAGGATCTTTTAAGTGAATAAGGGAGAATGTATTGACTCGGGGTACTGATGTGATCAGTGTAGGCCTCTAATTTTAACCCAGTGCTAAATTGAATTCAGACAAATCCCTGCCAACACATCTCCTGTAAAGGCAAGTGTGTACGCAATACCTAACTGTAACAATAGCACACAGACTTGGCATCTTTTGTCTGTGCATGACTAAACATAACACCAACTCAGTGTAATTTACTAACACTATGACTCAGATAGAGACAGGGATCTGCCAACACATTCATAAGTGACTGACAGATATACTGTCTTAGTGCTTCGCTTCTGTCATATGATGTCCTTTGTATAGATAAGCCTGATTGGACTTTGAGGATAATGGAACATGGCCATATGTATTAGTTGTAGATTGGTAAACCTTCATGACATTAAATGGTAAATGGATGGGATTTATATAGCACTTTTCGACTCCTCGGAGCACTCTAAGGGGCCGTGCACACGACGCCGTTTTTTGTGAAACCGGTGAGGTTTTGTTAACGGTTACGCCTTGCATGTACACGACGCCGGCAGTTTAGGAGACTGAAACCGATAGCTTTGAAACCGCCGGCTAACTTTCGCCTGTAGGTGCGAAGCCGGCAACTTTATGATGACATAGCCCCACCTCTCAACTCAGCCACGGCACTCGACCTGACATGCTGCTTGTCAAAACAAACCAAAACATTTATTCATCATATTAAAATGTTTTTCTTTCCCCTGTCATGATTTATATGCACAATGTAGCCTATCAGCCTTTAGTTAGAAGCACACGTTAGCTTAACTTAGTTAAACATTAGCTTACTGCATGTTAGTGTTTTCTCCAGTGGTGCTCAGACCTAATGCAATGCGTAGGCAAAGCATTTAAAATTGCACATAGCAGTCACATACCTTGAAAATGAACTTTATTAGTTTAACAGTTGAATTGAAAACCGAATTGTCTGTAGTCTCCTTATTTCATGCGACTGCTTAACCAGAGTACTTATTAGACATTCTCTGGCTTAACAAACTGTTTCAATGTTTTCTTCTAGATTCACGCGAAATTATCGTGAAGCTTCTGCACAGCGGCGCCATCGACTGGTCTGGCATATGCACTACAGCACATTTAGCCGGTTACACCTCGCGTACCTGTACACGCAAGGTTTTTTCTTGCCGGAGTCGTTAAAGGTGTGAAAGCGGTAAGAGAAAATCCACCCGGCGGTGTTGTGTAAACGGCCTCTAAGTGCTTTACAATGTCATGCCTCACATCACCCACTCACACTGATGGCTGAGGCTGCCATGCAAGGAGCCCTGGGGTTAAGTGTCCTCATCAGGAGCACTGGGGTTAAGTGTCCTCATCAGGAGCACTGGGGTTAAGTGTCCTCATCTGGAGCACTGGGGTTAAGTGTCCTCATCAGGAGCACTGGGGTTAAGTGTCCTCATCAGGAGCACTGGGGTTAAGTGTCCTCATCTGGAGCACTGGGGTTAAGTGTCCTCATCAGGAGCACTGGGGTTAAGTGTCCTCATCAGGAGCACTGGGGTTAAGTGTCCTCATCAGGAGCACTGGGGTTAAGAGTCCTGCTCATCAGGAGCACTGGGGTTAAGTGTCCTCATCAGGAGCACTGGGGTTAAGTGTCCTCATCAGGAGCACTGGGGTTAAGTGTCCTCATCAGGAGCACTGGAGTTAAGTGTCCTCATCAGGAGCACTGGGGTTAAGTGTCCTGCTCATCTGGCACTGGGGTTAAGTGTCCTGCTCATCTGGAGCACTGGGGTTAAGAGTCCTCATCAGGAGCACTGGGGTTAAGTGTCCTCATCAGGAGCACTGGGGTTAAGTGTCCTCATCAGGAGCACTGGGGTTAAGTGTCCTCATCAGGAGCACTGGGGTTAAGTGTCCTCATCAGGAGCACTGGGGTTAAGTGTCCTCATCAGGAGCACTGGGGTTAAGTGTCCTCATCAGGAGCACTGGAGTTAAGTGTCCTCATCAGGAGCACTGGGGTTAAGTGTCCTCATCAGGAGCACTGGGGTTAAGTGTCCTCATCAGGAGCACTGGGGTTAAGTGTCCTCATCAGGAGCACTGGAGTTAAGTGTCCTCATCAGGAGCACTGGGGTTAAGTGTCCTCATCAGGAGCACTGGGGTTAAGTGTCCTCATCAGGAGCACTGGGGTTAAGTGTCCTCATCAGGAGCACTGGGGTTAAGTGTCCTCATCAGGAGCACTGGGGTTAAGTGTCCTCATCAGGAGCACTGGGGTTAAGTGTCCTGCTCATCAGGAGCACTGGGGTTAAGAGTCCTGCTCATCTGGCACTGGGGTTAAGTGTCCTCATCAGGAGCACTGGGGTTAAGTGTCCTCATCAGGAGCACTGGGGTTAAGTGTCCTCATCAGGAGCACTGGGGTTAAGTGTCCTCATCAGGAGCACTGGAGTTAAGTGTCCTCATCAGGAGCCAGGAGCACTGGGGTTAAGTGTCCTCATCAGGAGCACTGGGGTTAAGTGTCCTCATCAGGAGCACTGGGGTTAAGTGTCCTCATCAGGAGCCAGGAGCACTGGGGTTAAGTGTCCTCATCAGGAGCACTGGGGTTAAGTGTCCTCATCAGGAGCACTGGGGTTAAGTGTCCTCATCAGGAGCACTGGGGTTAAGTGTCCTCATCAGGAGCACTGGGGTTAAGTGTCCTCATCAGGAGCCAGGAGCACTGGGGTTAAGTGTCCTCATCAGGAGCACTGGGGTTAAGTGTCCTCATCAGGAGCCAGGAGCACTGGGGTTAAGTGTCCTCATCAGGAGCACTGGGGTTACATCCTGAGCCACTGTCGCATTACACCTAATCTTTGTTTTTTTCCTGCAATTAGGCTCGTTCCCTGTGGAGGCTCTCATTCCCTGTGGAGGCTCTCATTCCCTGTGGAGGCTCTCATTCCCTGTGAATGCTCGCTACGTTCATCAAAGGAGAGACTCCCTTCCCAGAATTCAGTGCTGTGGCCATGCTGGATGACATTCAGATGGGATACTATGACACAAACGACAACAAGCTTCTATACAGAGGAGCTAACCATTCCACTACAGCAGACCACACAGACAAACGTTTTGTTGATATGTATATTGGATATGTACACACCCATATGAGAGACCGAGCGACATATCTGAGGGACCACTTAAACCACACAAAAAGTGAGTCAATTCTACTATGTGTCGACTCTGATGACTAGGACAAGGACCGATTAATGTCCGATGAATAATTCAACTTTGCAGCCATGTCCCCTTTAAATCCAGAATGGAATTGATCTTTTGTGCACTTCAACGTGTTGCGAAATTCATCAAAGGGATTGTTGCATTGTTGTTTTTCAGATATTTATGTTTTTCAACGAGCAGCGGGATGCACTTTAGCGGAGGCCAGTCAGTCTTGGGGTCTCATCAGTAAAGACGCCTTCAACGCAGAGTCTGGAGACGTCAGCTATTACAACCTACAACTGAGCACCCTCCAGACTGACCGGGTGTGGCCCCAGGCAGCCCAGGTAAAAAAAAAAACTATTAAAAGTATACTTTTTGAAAGTGTACTAAGTACCGTTTGTACTTTTTTCGTGTAATTAAGTGTATTGAATTATGTATTAAGTTCAACTTAATACCAACTTGACTATACTTTGAGTATAATTAGTGTGCTAAAATGGAACAACTTTTTTCAAACTTTAAGTGTTCTTAAGTACATTATACAAAAAGAGATTTTATGAGCAATCGAAACACAGTCACAGTACAATTTTGTAACATCCCAAGTGTATTGGAAATGTACTTAAAAGGCATTACAGTATAACTAATAATAGTGTAGTAGTGTATTTTGAATACACTCTTATCCTCCTCATTTCTATTCATTTGGCATGCTTCTGTAATATTTTAAATTAACTTCAAATGTACTTCCTGACTACAATAAGTGCCTTGAAAGTTTGCAGTTATGTTAATAAAAGTATAGTCTTAAGATACTTTAAGCATTATAAAGGCATACAATTTAAGTATAATATTAGTGTGATTTAAAATTGTACTATTAGTACTCTCCTACCTATTCTGTTACATGACAAATTACACTTTGATTATGAGAAAAACATTTTATTGACATGAATGAAAACAAAACATAATATTCATCCATAACAAAAGTAAAAATTTTTTCTGAAAGTTATGGATCTCTTGAGCATATCTTTAAGTTGGATGTGGTAACGCGATAAAACATGCATTTGGGCGTATTATATTATTTCACATGCATAGATTTTTCGAGTGGCTGTTTGGAGCGCTGGTCAGATTCCTCCTCGCTCGCAGCATTTTCTTCCATGCTTGGGGAGCAGTTTCCTCTGAGTGCGCACGCGCAGAGAGAATTTGTGCGCACACATTTAATATCTATGTGTGTGAAATAATATATAATATAATACACCCGAATGCATGTTTTTCATCGCGCAAGTGCTTTTTGCCACTATTGTGTCGCGATACTCTACAGCCTCATTGGTAGACCATCAATTCAAAATGCAGATTTCATGAAAAACAAAAGTTGTTTACCCTCCTAGGTGAGAGAATTTGCCCTCTAAGCTTGAAATTGTTTACTGGACACCCAGCCTACAAGCCAACAACTTAACAGTCTAACATGGCTAAATTTGTAATGCATGATCATTTATTGCTTATTTGTTTGCAAAGTCTTCTGGCCCAGAAAGAAAACCATGGTGGTTACGGATCATGGCTGAGGAGGAAAGGTACAGCTGGTAGAGTTGTGCAGTGAGTGAACTTCCCTCCCAACACTGAGATGTGGTGGCAAAGGCTGTGGTAGCTAGCTTCCTTACTAGCACACCATCTTCCAGTCCAAGATGCATAAAGTTTTCGGTGGCAACCCGGGGCTGGACAGCAGTCAAATGCATTGACCTTGGTATTAGAGAATTTGTCTCTGTTGTCTGTGAACAAAAATAAGATGGACAACATTTTACAAGATAAACAATATTTTACACAGAAATCCATTGGCAATGATGAGATTAATACAGATTATCTGTACCTATTTGCCATTTACTTTTTATGGGTCAAATTGGTATTGACACCATCTGTTTGCCATCCTGGTATGGGTAGACCTGGCCAGGTAGTCTTTCCTTAAAGCGTTGTGCACTTTGGCACCGATATGAGTGCAACCACCCTGTTTTCTGCATTTGATTACCTTAGATTCCTTTGTTTCCAATACAACCATATTATCGTTTTTGGGTCAAATGGCATTTTAAATGGGAGTCGTAGGGGCACTAGCCTATTATTTTGATGCATGAATCAAAATCATCATGTAGTTCTGCCCCTACGACTCCCATTCAAAATGGCATTTGACCCAGAAACGACAATACAGTCAAGCTTAATGGGGGCGCTTCTGACTTAATTATGCTTTCAAACGAATGTTTGACTCAGGTACATTCACAAAAAGACCCTAGGTTGCATTTTGGCTTGAGTTATGCTTTAAGAGTAATGGGACAAGGTCCTGGATGAAGAATATTTACCTTTACTGCTGATTATTTGAGGCGTTCAGACATCTCGGTTTCAAAACTGTCCAGGAACACCTGTAAAAACATAGTTAGGCTACAGATTAAAACTAGGTAAATTACAAACACTACCATGAAATGAACTTGAATGCCCTGTCAAACACAAATAATTTAAAAAAAATCTAAATCTATCGCATAAACCAAGGCATAATAATATCAATCATGTAGCCTAAGCTTCATAGCACTAACTTAGTAGAACACCAGGTTTAATTCCCCCTCTAATATCAATTGTGGAAAAAAACATTCTACTTCATAAAATGCATGTAATTTGTCCTGTAGACTCATTTTAAAAGATGTCTCCACGAAAAAAACAGCTACAATGTCATTAGCATGCCTAATGAATGTGAAGTGTGACTAGCCTAGCACCATCCTCCTTTCTGTGAGTTAACTTAGCCTACACTATAATATTAAAGAACATTGGTGAACTTTAGGCAAACGTTGCTTAATAAAGAACACACTTTCTTCCCATAGACAGTAAAAGAAATGGACGAACAGACTCCGTCGTTTTCAATGGGAGGGCACTGAGTCAAATAGAACAATTTTTCAGTTGGTCCCCCCAGTACTGCGCAGCCTCACACTTAACTTCGTGACGATAGCCATAGAACTGAATCTTGTAACTCATATGATAGACACACAGAAATTCTTCTCACATTTCCTTCGCCTTCAAAGTTAAACATTTATTTATGTATTATTATTATTAATATCATCCTCACCAAGTCGTGTTAATGTTGAAGCTACATGATCATCTTCAAAAACAGTCATGCTAAAACAAAACAAAAAAGTTATAGCCTTGAAGCTATTTTCTTTCCACTTTTCCGACCTACGGTCAATCCATCGAAAACCTCTAAAATGATGAAATGATTACTGCCGTTTTTTTTTTTTTTTTTTTTTTTTAAATTAGGTTGCCTCTGTGTAATGCTTCACCTTAACATACGGTCGTGTATGCTAGGTTTTGCTTACGAGTTACCGTCATAGACAGTAAGGTGGACTGAGCTTCTTATCCAAACAATACGGTGATCTCCCTACGGCGCGAAAGAGAGATTACGTCAAAGCTAGCTTCCCTCCAACCAAACAAGCTAACCATTCTTCTTACGGGTAACCAACATTACGGACGAGGTAGTGGAGTCTGTTTTGCCTTTGTAGTGTTTATGTTGATTACACAAAAGCTACAATATCAGCACATGATATATATTATATGAAGTTATGGTATTTCAAAAAAATCCTAGAATGAATGGACTTCTATGGGAGTTAGCAGAGAGGTGGTCCCTCCAGCCTACGTCGATTCTTCTACTTCCGGGAATTCGCCTGCCCCCTTGTTTCTTCCATCTGGCATTGCTAGCTTGTAGAAAAAGTTCACGCTATTCCATACAGTCTGCCCCCTCAGGATCGGCGCGCTATTACACTTACGCCAGGATGATTGAGTGAGACGGTAACCACTACGTCTCCGGTATACATCATTGAAAAGAGGAAGGTCTTGTCAACAAAACAAGCCCTCATTGGAGTACCTTTGTGAACTGTGACCAATCCTAGAAGCGATTTATTGAGCTTAGTGCCCGAAATCCCGGATGTTGACAGCCACAGTGTTCCGTACGTTTATTCGCGGAGTCGTAACAGTGTTTCGTACGTAACTTTTGGACACAAATTAAACAAACACTTTACACCGTAGACGGTGATTTTTAGATCGTTCAATGTTGGTAGATTTGTTATTTTTAAGATTACATCGTTAATGAAGCGTTTTGTTGATTAATTACGTGGTTAGGATCATTTTTAAATTAGCCAACATGTAGCTTAGCTATACTGGCAAGTAAGTTGATACTTTTACGTCCTTTAACTGTTAACTTTGAACTCGGTTACTTTTGAAATAATAAACGGGAACTCCTCAACTCACTCTGGGTGCAGTAGTGAAATATGTTATTTAAATTTCAAAGTGTATCAAGTGCTTGTAACAGAAATATAGGAACAGAAACTGTGCCTCGTCTGAGAACCAACCCGGGTGTGGCATAAGACAACTCTGGTTCAATGTGAATGAAACGCATCACAGCATAGGACATTCATTGTGCCATCAAAGACAACTTCAAAGTGGATGTAGTGAATAAAGTGCAATTTCAAGTAGGCCTTGTAAGACCAGGAACACAGCAACATTTGTAGTGAATAAAGCGCTATTTCAAACTGTGGGAAAAGGTAATGATAAAGCACATGGATTTGTTTACAAGCTAGCGAACGGTTAGCATAAGTTTGGTAGAACTATGTGGATGTTACAAGGTAAGGTTTCTTGTTTCTCACTTCTCTTTCCGGGACGGTAGTCTCAATGTTGCAAGGTTGGTTTTCCGCCTGGGGACGCTAGGCGCAGCGGGGAAAGTCACCATTTTCACCGGAACAGGTCATTTAACAAGACAGAACAATATAGAACAATATAGAACAAAACTGAGAACAAAATATTAGGAATAATTGAGTACAAAATTGGAGAACAATTAAGAACAAATTTATTGATGAACAATCATTAACAATCTACTATTTATCTAATCTACTAAATTATAACAAACAAACAAAATTATAACAAATTACTATTTACAAATTAGAACTATTTACAAATGTACATATTTACAATACAGCTCGAGCTGCATGGCCACCTATTATATTTAAAGGTCTCATCTCATCGTTTTTTCATTAATTTTGCAGTGGTCTGTAGTATTGATGTATGCCCTGTGAGCCGGTTTTGGTGAAAAAAATGCTGTCCTGCGTCTGTTTCATGCTGTTCTAGCTTGGTAGGGAAGGTGGGCGGGGAGGAACGACTGGATTTCGCCTCTAGTCATGAATATTAACGACATGCTAATGAATTCACCTCTGATTGGCTAACAGCACTGTGACGCTCCCTCCAGTGCGTAGTGCAATCCAGTGAGTAGTGCAATCGAGGATTCTATCTGCTTCCGCCCCATACAACTTTACAGTCCTAAAACTTTTACAGTTTATGGCTAAAAATCGAGTCGAAAATGTCTTCTAAGATACAGCCTTATGCATTTGATCCCGAATCCGAGGAGGAAGAAGAGATAGCAGAAGACCCGCTTCCTGATCGTTTGTCGATGAACGTTTCAGAATGGTAATATTTTTGTATGTCAACTTACATTGTCTTCTAAAAGAGGTGAACGTTTGTGGCGATCATCATGCTTTCAAGTTGTAATGAACATTTGGAAACGTTATAAAATAAAGACTTTTTTTACACTATCAACAGTCTTTGCAACCTTCCTCGTAGATATTTCACCTCACAACAAAGGGTTAGCACCCTGCTAAATGCAGTTCAGCCACTGACCTCGCTTGCTAATCCTATGCTAGCTACGGCTTGAACTCCAGGATACCATCTATCAAAGACCATTTGATCATAGGTCACCAAATATCTAAATGTTCTAAACAAACACACCTACCGACCTATATTTTGTCAGGTGTACTTGCGGGAATTGCGACAGAATGCCCACGGAAGCAGAGAATCTGTGCTGCAAGGAGACTCCTCCGGTAATGATATAACTGGCGTTGGTTGATGCAAGTTTGTTGACAAAGGTTACTCATTTTGTTTTCACGTGTCACACACATGCGTGCTGCAAGGAGATTCTTATTGTAATGAGAACTATGGCATGGCTTTGGTTGATATAAGTTTGTTGGCATAGGTTACTCAAATTGTTTACAAATTTGTTGGCATAGGTTACTCAAATTGTTTACATTCACGTATGACTGCTCAGGTGGTTAGAAGAATGGGCGACACCGGTACCCCTGTTGCCTGTATGACCCTCCACCCAGGATTAGAACCAGTCTGCCTCAACATATACTCCCTTCAAAATGCACTAAATATTTATAGAGCCGACTATGGCCCCCTGCGAGAGAGAGGATATGAAAGGTAAGATAAACCATCTTTAGCCTAAAAGAAAGAAAACAACCTGATGAAACTCCTAAAGCCAATATAGAAAAAACGGGTCCATTTTCAACAAATAGCTTATTTTATTTACATACAGTAATTTTCAAGTCTAATAAAATAATGCAAACACAAAAGAAGAATATCCAAACTATGTACAGAATTTACAATGTCTTTTTTTGCCAGGCGATGCAGACATCTGGCCTACAGATCCTTTGTCAGCTGGTGCTGGGGTTATTTAGGTAGAAAAGTCCGAGTTGTTATTCCGGCTTGTGTTGTCCTACGGATCCGAAGAGAGTTCCCAGACACAGAAGGCCAATATGTCGGCTTTAGGGCTGCCCTTGCCTAAAGCGAGATGTGTATGCAGCCACAGCTTCTGTCAGTGGAGGATGGTAGAATGCTGAGGACAGGGCATCAGGAACAGGGATTTTTTGGAGCTCCTCCATGTAAGGCAGGGGGTTGGGGACTATCTCTTCAAACACCCCAGCAATCAGGTTGTGGACGTAGCCTGGAAGAAAATGTTCAATGTAAATATGTACATAATGTCTCCTCGATATTAAACAGTTTTATTTGTCTTTCAAGAATGGCAATAAATAGTTTGTTTGAGTTACTTACAGTGTGTTGGTGGTGATTTTACTGGCTTCACAGTGTGCCCTCCCTTTTTGGCTTTTGGGAAATGTAAGCTGTACCTCAGTTTCCCTGAAGTTGTTCTTGCCTGAGTGCGGCCAGCGTTTTCATTGAAGTGCATTGCTGCCAGATATAGTCTAAAAAACAAAATAGGCTGTAATGACAAATCACTATCCTACCAATATTGGTTACTTCCAAACCAACAACATCAAATTTGATAGTAATTGATCAGTGCAGATGATTACTTTTTCTCTTAACTGTAAGCATTTCTTGCAAAATCACTTTACACATAGTGGTTAATGTAGATGTGACAAAACATACCTGCACAACATCCCAATGAAAGGAAAGACCACACTTTTGGGTGTGAAGCGCAAGATTACACTGTGGAATGCCTCCAGTGTTGAGGTCTGGTACCGTGAGCTTAGCCTCTCAACATCACTGAGGACCCTCTTATTTGTTAGGATCTTCTCCACTTTGTAGAGGGCTTTCACAAAACATTGAGTACAACAGACAGCTACACACCTGGTTGAAACCACTTCTTGCGATCTCTGCTCCGGCGGACTGGATGTTGGCATTGTGGGAAGAGAGGATTGTCGTGGGTATGTTTGTTTTGCATGTGGTTTACCACAGATGTCCATTTGGCGACTTTCTCTGGCCCTGAGGATGAGGATGTTGCACACCAATAAACATGGTTGCTGATTCCACGCTGCCACTTCTTGACCACCTCGCAGTCCTTCTCTTTAGCCACTTTTCCCAGTTTCTTAGATAGACCTGGTGATCACAAAATGAGTTGACTTACTGTGATGAAAAACATGATGTGTGTGCATCTAAACATTAACTCCTAATATTGGTACAGGGATATTGTTATCGCAATGCAATGCCATGTTGCAGTGTTGAAATTCTATGTTGAACCAAAGTAAGACAATAACCTTTTTCCAAATGCCAGACATCATAGTAGTGTGTTATCTTTTGCTCACAGAGATATTTTTGTATCTGTGGATGACGGTCAGTGACAATGTAATCGACTGCCACACCCTTGGACTCCAAAAGCTGTAGGCTTCTTTTGAGTCCCTCTTTCTCCATGTTGTGGCTCCCACCAACCTCATTGCTCTGTAAACAAAACACAAAGGGCATACAAGTTGTAGGAATTGTTGAAAGTCAAGTTTTGATGTGTGTATACAATTATGGTGGACTGGTATTTGTCTGTGAGAAAGAAAGATAAAGAGACACCGATAAACTGTGCATTGTGTAACATTGATAACTATTTACATCTGTGAATCCACTCACCTGGACTAGTTGAATGTCAATAATGCTGTTGGTCTCCAGATTCATCAAACTGTAACTTCCATATTTGGCAGAGTGACCTGCAAATACACAATAGTTCTATTAGAAGTAGGTCATATTATTATTAATATTATTATTATTATTTTTTTTTTTTAATTTTGTGTGTTACACCACGGTCTGTCATAATAGAATATGTTTCGTCTAATAAAAAGCGGAAGCTTACCCGGTGAATCTGCTCGCATGTCCCCTCCAATCTTGACTTTCCTCTGACTCAAGAACTCAAATTCTGCTTCTTGGTACTGGTGCCATTGGTGGATCACAGCTGTTTCCAGATAACTGCTTGCATGCCTACGGAATGCTGAGTAGCTGATGTTTTGCAGATGCATGGCTTGAAATATCTACAAATTAAAAAAAATCATGCATGAGTACATTGTAAAGCACTGTATCGGGCCAGGCGTGTTGGTTGGCAATAATAACTTCCAAAATCATTTCCAGCCTCTAAGGGTCAGCATGAATAGTACAGGTGAGAACCTTCAAATGTAAATTAGGTGTGGGTCATCTGAGTTCATGTTGGCTCATTGCCTGTTGGAGGCACTTTGTAATGTAACTGTTGTGTCTCCACTATAGAGTAGTGCCAGGTAAAGTCGAGGAAGTGGGGCAGGGGAAACGTGTTACTAGGGCCAGGTAAAGTTGTGAAAGTGGGGGGGGGAACAGGTGTGACTATGGCCAGGTAAACTTGAGAAAGTGGGGCAGGGGAAACGTGTGACTAGGGCCAGATAAAGTTGTGAAAATGGAGAAGAAGCATCAAGAGCCTTACATCTTAAGTGAGCAGGGCCATTTGCTTGCTATCCAGCAGACCCTGCTTCTGACCAGGACCCGATAAATACTGTTCAATCTGGTTGGATAGTAAACATTGGGATAGACTGTGGAGTGTACTATACCTTTTGCACTTGGAAATATGAGGAGCCGGTGAAATATATGGCAGCAGACAGTATTATGTTGCCTACAGGGGAGCTTCCAATCGCTGGCTGGCTCTTCCATTGCCTGGAAAACTGGCAGTGATGGCATTTTTGGTCGATGGCCAAAAATGTTCCCCGTCTGTAGGTCCTCACATCCGACAACCGGCGACAGTCTGGACACGTTTCAAAAAGTTCCATAAGGTTCTTCTCAAATACTATGTACTTGGAGTCTTTGTATCCAGTTGAAGACGTATCACTGTTTGAGACAAATGGCATTATAGACATCCACAATGTTAGTTTAACAAGCAAAGTATTAACACAAAGATATTTATCAACAGAAACATTGTCATTTAGATGAAATGACAGCTCAAAACACATACGTGGGCTGTGATGCTTCTGTTACATTGCTGATTGACTGTGCTGGATCATACGTGGAGTCATGGGGTTCAGGTAAAATTGTGGAGATGTCACTTTCCTCCTCCTCCTCTTCATCAACCCGAGGTCTTTTTGCTGGCCTTGGGTGAACAGCCTTGATGGGCGTAGAGGTAGCAGGGCCCCATGGTGCATCAGAGGTACTTGTGGCAATACTCGCAGTTCTCATAAAGGATTCTGTTTGGGTACCTGAAGTAAATGAATGTGTATTACTGTCAAGTTACAAGATACAGTATTAATAGGACACAGGACATTCAATATATCACACAAAACCGTAATGGCCCAATGGAAACAAAAAGATTTCAGTGACTGTGATAAGATGTATGATGTAACAAGTAGCACACCCACAAAAAGAAGACATTCAGGAATATCATTCCTATTTGTAATGCAATTGACTTTCCCAAACATTGACAAGCACATAAGCACCTGCTTTACTATAAAAAGTGTTCTAGAAACTAGCACAACAGAAATTGAAAAAGAGTCGGATCACAAACCTTTGCTTCTAACGTGATGACCTAATGTACCCATAGAAAGCTGTGTAGCCCGACATGCAAAGCTAGGTGGGTCTGTTTGGGTGCTGGTATGAATGGGGGTTGTCCCCAATGTCTGTGATGTGCTCTGGAAGACAAACACTACGTAAGCAAGTAATCAAACAAAACATTAATGTACAAAGGCCAATGTAATAATGACTAGAAGACATAAAGTAGACTGAAGTGTAAATACCTGAGCTCTAGTGATAGCAACTTAGCCTAATGGTGCACGTGTATAGTTTCCTTGTTTAGACTAAGCGTAAATCTCGTCAAAATGCATCCTAGGGTGTTTTTGTGAATGCAATGTACCCGAGTCAAACTTTCGTTTAAAAGCATAATTACGTCGGAAGGGAAGCACCACTTTTCAGCTTCCCAGTGTTGTCGTTTTCTGGTCAAATGGCCTTTTGAATAGCCACTACAGTTTTGATCGCGTCAAAATCGCTATTTTTAAAACACTAAGAAGGCTTGACACAACATGAAACTTTGATCGAAGTATGATCAGTGTCTCTACACATCAACTCGAGCATTGAGAACATTGTTTGTGTACACATAGTTTACTAAAAAGAGAGGTTTTGGACAGCTCACTCCTTTCGAGCAGAAAAACCAAGTAGTTGTTCTTTTAGTGAACGACAATGGACAAGTGTAATTCTGCCTTTAAACTAAAGTTTGACTCGGGTACTTTCACAAAAGCACTCTAGAATGCATTTTGCTGAGAGGTACGCTTTAGCTTAGGTTAGAAGTTTATAGGTTCAACAAGCTAAATCTCTCGGTAACGTTAGGTGGGTTGTTTTCTATGAGTGACAGCCTAGCTCGTGCCCATTTCATGCATGCTAACGTGAAGAATATGAACATGCTATTTAGTAACAAAAACCTTAGGTAGAAAAGTTTGTTTTTACTTACCCCCTGTGTGCTTGTGCTCGATCGTTGTGATGGTACAGATCCAGGTTTTAATAACAACTTCGATGCAAAACCACTACTGTAGGCACCGAAGTTGTAAAAGTCACTGTGGTCAAAATGATTTGAACACAGAACTAAATTAGGGCTATACTTCGCTGGTGGTGTTCCGAAGATAAATTCTAACCATTTAGTCCTTGACTCTTCTTTCTTGGGCAAGAAATGCAATGTTGATGTCTTATTGCCACAGATAAAACAAGCACGAATGTGTTCCGCCGCCATGTTAGCAAGTAGCTGTTCGCTTAGCTTCTCTGCAGAGATTAGCTCTGTAGCTCTGCTACCTCCTAGCCACGAAATCAATACTGTCTTCCTGTGGGCGGTCACAAGCCAAGGTGGGCGAGTTCATGAATAACCAGTTTCCCTTCGGCGTCATTGGGAAGGGCTCTTTCTCATTCGCTTGTTTTTCCGTGTATTTTCTTTCATTGGCTAATGCGGGCAATGGGGGTAGAAGATCATTTTCACGTGCACCATGCATATGCAACTTGGAGTGAGCTATAGTATTTCGAAAGTAACAAGTATTAAACGGGTTCTCAGTGAATGACACCTTTAAGAACTTTGTGTTTAGGATGAGTTTACTTAACAAAGTTTTGTCAAGTGTGGTTCCACGTAACTGTATCACTTAAACGTAACTTAATGTGGATGTGTGCTAGATATCTTTTTAACTTAAATTAATTGAACATAACAATGTGACTTTGATTGAACAGGACAGTATTAAGTTGAGTCAATGTAAGAATGCTGAATTAATTGAACATAACAGCATTAAGTTGGTTGAACACAGCCATATTAAGTTGGTTCAATGTAAGAATACTAAATAAAAATAAAATAATTCAATTACTTACCATCTACTTTATTCACTCTTGTTCAGTTAATGTTATTTATTTCAGTCAATTGTAAAGAATATAGTATCTTTAGAGTTATTTAATACAGTTTCGTGGAACCACTTGACAGAACATTTTTAATTAAATCCAACAAGATATTTTTTTGAATGTAGGGAAGCATCATCCTCCTCTATGCTGTGGTGTACTAGGCAGCATCCTCCTCTATGCTGTGGTGTACTAGGCATCATCCTCCTCTATGCTGTGGTGTACTAGAGAGCATCCTCCTCTATGCTGTGGTGTACTAGGCATCATCCTCCTCTATGCTGTGGTGTACTAGGGAGGCAGCATCCTCCTCTATGCTGTGGTGTACTAGGCAGCATCCTCCTCTATGCTGTGGTATACTAGAGAGCATCCTCCTCTATGCTGTGGTGTACTAGGCAGCATCCTCCTCTATGCTGGTGTACTAGGCAGCATCCTCCTCTATGCTGTGGTGTACTAGGCAGCATCCTCCTCTATGCTGGTGTACTAGGCATCATCCTCTCTGCTGTGGTGTACTAGGGAGGCATCATCCTCCCCTCTGCTGTGGTGTACTAGGGAGGCATCCTCCTCCTCTATGCTGTGGTGTACTAGGCAGCATCCTCCTCTATGCTGTGGTGTACTAGGCATCCTCCTCCTCTATGCTGTGGTGTACTAGGCAGCATCCTCCTCTATGCTGTGGTGTACTAGGGAACATCCTCCTCTATGCTGTGGTGTACTAGGCAGCATCCTCCTCTATGCTGGTGTACTAGGCATCATCATCCTCTCTGCTGTGGTGTACTAGGGAGGCATCATCCTCCTCTCTGCTGTGGTGTACTAGGGAGGCATCATCCTCCTCTATGCTGTGGTGTACTAGGCAGCATCCTCTATGCTGTGCTGTACTAGGCAGCATCCTCCTCTATGCTGTGGTGTACTAGGCATCCTCCTCCTCTATGCTGTGGTGTACTAGGCAGCATAGAGCAGCAAACTATATTGTAGTAGTGACTGATTTCATCATTCAGCTGGTGAGGTCTGTTGCTATATCTAGCTTTTATGGGAGGAACGACGTCAGCACTAGCTCCACTATGCTACAGAGAAAAGATTAGCTAGCTAGTACTGGCATGGTAGGTTAATGTGAAGTGTTAACATTTGACAAAGACAGACAACTTTTTAGAACATTTAGATGTAGCTGGCTGGAAACTGAACTTGATTGGAAGACAATACATGGCATGGTTTTAATCTACAAATCATTTTTTATGTTGAACTCTAGCACTAGGGAGGGAGATGAGGATATTTGGCATAGCAAGCTTTTAAAGTGTAAGTTCAGTGTAAATTGACCCATAGCCCTGTTGAATAAGCTCACCACACGCAGCCCATCGGAAAAAGATTGAGATAATTTAGGACAAGTTATGGACAGGCAGCTTCAAGCAGATCCATGGGCCAAGTTATGGACAGGCAGCTTCAAGCAGATCCATGGGCCAAGTTATGGACAGGCAGCTTCAAGCAGACCCATGGGCCAAGTTATGGACAGGCAGCTTCAAGCAGACCCATGGGCCAAGTTATGGACAGGCAGCTTAAAGCAGACCCATGGGCCAAGTTATGGACAGGCAGCTTCAAGCAGACCCATGGGCCAAGTTATGGACAGGCAGCTTCAAGCAGACCCATGTTGTCCCAAAGTGTCTCATTCTTTTTCCTATGGGCTGCATGTGATGAGCTTGAACAGCAGGACTAGGGGTCAACAGGACTAGGGGTCATGCCCCACTGGGTCAACTTACACTTTAACACTGTGGGCCAGATGTACGTACATTTGCGAATGTAACGTTATCAGTGCTGTGGACAAACCGCAGATAGCGAACGCTGTGATACCCAAGTGTACGTGGTATTTATCAAACTTTTACATCATCGAGTAATCTGCACCTTTCTCCGCCTTTCTCCGCCCCCTACCGCAATTTACGAACGTCCACAACTGAACGGAATAGCCTACATACAAGCGCAGAATGAAGTTAACTGATGAGAACATTAAAAAGAATCAAACATTTAGCGATCATGAAATAATACAATACATGATAAGATGTCAACAAGCAGGGAGATAATGAAACTACTTGTGCACATAGGCTATGGAAGATGGTCAAATCTAGCAAGTAGGAAAGTGGATGACGTGAAAGTGAAAGTAAGACCATCGAAAGGCCAACGAAAGTTAAGGTTACTTTTGATATAGTACAAAGACGCAAAACTGGTGCTCTAAATAGCGATTCTGTTGTCTTTGAAAGGTTCTCTTATTGGCGCATTTAACCGCAATTTGGATTAACACCTGCTTTTACAAGGCGGAGATATTTAGGCGCAGAATAGATGTGCGCTTTCACGGACAGTTTTTGTACAATCTTTTGTCCCATGTCTTCTGTCCCAACTTCGGCGACATTACCTCAGTGCGGCCTGTTTGTACATACGTCGCCATGATTTTACGCGCACGTTGTGGAAAAAATATCCCTGAAGTGGGCGCAAAAGTGTACATTTGGCCCTGTGTGTGTGTGTGTGTGAGTGCATGTGCGTGAGCGTGTATGAGTGACAGAGAAAAGATGGGTGGATGTGAGAGGGTGGATTGATACTGTTATTGTTCTATACACTTCACATACAATGTTTCTATTCTTGATTTTATGCAGTGGTGAATATCAAATGCAATACTTGAAGTTGATGTGAAATTCAATACTCTCTGTGTGTGTAGGGGGGATATGGGTGCTGAATTGTATTCTGTATACACAATGTTTGGACTTATTTGGGAGACATGCTGAATCTCAAATGCACTACAAATGTTTAAAAGCTACCATTTCAAGTTTAAATATGGCATTAGAGATGGGATAAGTGTCTGTGTAGGGGGATGGGAGGGGTGGATCGCGACCCTGTTATTGTTCTGCACACTTCATATAGTGTGTTTCTATTCTTCATTATATGCAAGAGTATTAAATATTAAACTCAATACATACAAATGCATTATATGCAAGAGTAGGCCTATATTCAATCTTAAACTCATACATCAAAAATACATACAAATGCTTTGATAAGACAACTTGATTGTGTCTTTATTGAATCTGAGAAAAATCATGTCTACAAGTTGCTGAAACCTGAAATGAATCTTTTCCTGCGAAGAGAACTTCAGCCCCCCTGCTGGAACCTCATGCCCCAAGATAAAATCTCTAGATCCGACACTGACTTTTTGATGACTTGACCTCAAGTTTCTCTCTAAATCCCGCTGCGACTACAAATTCTTTATCTCTAGGCGCCTGCGAACACAGTACCTCTGAAAAGAAATGTGCCTGTTCTGCTTTATTTTCTGCTAGTGAGAAAAAATTGGACCAGAGTCTGACCGGCTGCTTTATTGCAGCGCGTTCTGATTGGACAAGAGTCTGACCGGCTGCTTTATTGCAGCGCGTTCTGATTGGACAAGAGTCTGCCCGGCTGCTTTATTTCAGCGCGTTCTGATTGGACCAGAGTCTGACCGGCTGCTTTATTGCAGCGCGTTCTGATTGTATTCTTGACTGTCTCTGTCCTGCACCTGTCAAACACAATATCAATTCTTTGATATTGTGAACACAGTTCCAACACTATTTTCACAAATGTGTAAAGGTCACAGCATCATCAGGCTTTCCAAAAGCTACAACCCAATGCTTACCCATCAATGATGAGGCAAGATGAAGCGTCATGAAGCTGAATGGTCTTCTGTTATTACATCAGCAAGTACAGACTTGTTTCACGTGCATCGTGTGCCATTCATTTTGGCGAGGGATACAGGGACTGGAAGAAGCTCATGCTTGAGTACAGATGGCAGATCAACTGACCTGCCTCATAAGCAGTAATTAGACGTCTGTCTGCCTTCAGAACCCTATCAAGGGTACAACCAGAATGCGGCACAGTAAAGCAGCTCGGCCTGTCAGACTGGTGGTGGAAGGTCGTGATGTACCTCTTCCAGTTCTGGTCCAATTCTGTGTCACTAGCAGAAAAAGCAGAACCGACACATGTCTTATCAGAAGAATTGTGTTAGCAGGCGCCTGAGAATAAAGAAATTGTAGTCGCAGGCGTATATAGAGAGGAACTTGAGGTCAAGTAATCAAAAAGTTCAACTGATTTGGCTCCCCTGAAATCCACACATGAGGAAGCAGACACAAGTAATCAAAAAGTTCAACTGATTTGGCTCCCCTAAAATCCACACATGAGGAAGACACAAGATTCTGCATGCCACTCACAGTCAGTTTAATACTGATGTTCTCCTGCTTTTGGTATCTCACTTTCAGCGTACGCAATGTAAACATCTCTGGATGATGTCGGGCACATAAGAAATGGCGGTATATACAGTTTTCAACAAACTACCAAGAGGCTCAGCAGCATCCTTGCTAGCATTTCATGCATTGGGTGTGAAACCACCTCTTACATTGAAAATCACACCAAACAATCATCATGGAAGGTCTTTGAAAAGCGCCATGAATTGCTGAACAATTTGGGCATTGGTGAACTCACAGAGGCGATCAAATCTTCAGAAACATTTGTCTGCAGAATTTACAATGTGCACAGAACAGACTGTTGATGCAGCACCCAAAATGGGGAACCCAGAGGCCCCAACAAGTGATGGGGAACCCAGAGGCTATGGCCCCAACAAGATGGGGAACCCAGAGGCTATGGCCCCAACAAGTAACCCAGAGGCTATGGCCCCAACAAGATGGGGAACCCAGAGGCTAGGGCCCCAACAAGATGGGGAACCCAGAGGCTATGGCCCCAACAAGTAACCCAGAGGCTATGGCCCCAACAAGATGGGGAACCCAGAGGCTATGGCCCCAACAAGTGATGGGGAACCCAGAGGCTATGGCCCCAACAAGATGGGGAACCCAGAGGCTAGGGCCCCAACAAGTAACCCAGAGGCTATGGCCCCAACAAGTGATGCACTCCGTGTTCATTTGATGAGTCCAGTGACGTGGAGAAATGCCCATTGCCCCACACCTGAGCTCCCTGAACCCTGAGATGGGATGGAGTCTTGGGGAACTGCAGCCTGTACTGATGGCACTGAGTCCCATTCCAGACAGTTGCCTCGAGATGCCAGCCTGTGTATGCAAAAAACAACGCAAGACTCAACGCTGCAAATGCAGGGAATCAGGATTAAAAAATGTTGTGCTATATAAATCAAGTGACTTGACTTGACAGTGCAGTGTGATTTGCCTGAAAGATTTTAGCCAATCGAAAAATGTCATTGATGACAGATATTTTATCATACGATGTTGGCCATTCAGAGTGATGGCGGTCACAGAGAAACGTACAAAAATGATGAGATTATAAGATATATTAACTGTTTCCATATTGTAACACCATGCAGTAGAGGGTTATGCAGAAACCTAAAGTAAAATGTCACCATAACTTCTGATACAGTATGTGATTAACTGCAAAATGAGGAAGAAGCCGAATCTATGTTCAGTCGTGAAGCTGTTTCAGTCTTTTGTTTTCACTGACAAGTGGAGCTATTGCAGGTTTCAGCACCGACACTGAAAACTCAGTGCTCTTCATACTGTATCAGCATGCAAACAATTTAGAGTCTCACTTTCCTCTTCACAGTTGTGTCAACTGTCAACTCAGGTACCGTACTATTTTCAGCATTTTAATTTACCAGCATATGGTGTATATATCATTTACTTGATAGCGAATACTTTAGGTTATTTGATATAAAGCCACTGTGACTTTAAGACTAAATTGTAAATCAGAGAAGACACATTTATGCATTTACAACATTGCTGAACATAGATTCGGCTTCTTCCTCATTTTGCAATTAATCACATACTGTATCAGAAGTTATGGTGACATTTTACTTTAGGTTTCTGCATAACCCTCTACTGCATGGTGTTACAATATGGAAACAGTTAATATATCTTATAATCTCATCATTTTTGTATGAAAAATTAAGTGTTAGGTCACATGACTAGGGTATCACATTTCTATCACATTGTACTTCACATTTCTACAGAAACGTTTCTCTGTGACCGCCATCACTCTGGATGGCCAACATTCAGAATTTAGGCATTATTACTTTGAGAGAAAAATTGTAAACACTATCTGGACTATGTAAACATAAACATTTATAATTTAAACAAGTTTATATGTTATGAGATTTTTGGAAATTTGCAAAATATAATTGTTGCCATATGGCAACAGCATGCAAATATGGAACCTATTTATGCCCATGCAACTGAATGATAGGATTACCATAGGATTACATAGCACTAGGATACTCTAGGAATATTTACAACTTTTGACAATATTTTAAAGTAAAAAAGCATTATTTATACTTTTCAGTTGCACACTGTTTTATTTTTTATATATATATACTCTCTACCCGTGAGGGAAATTTGGTCTCTGCATTTATCCCAATCCGTGAATTAGTGAAACACACTCAGCACACAGTGAACACATAGTGAGGTGAAGCACACACTAATCGGCGCAGTGAGCTGCCTGCAACAACAGCGGCGCTCGGGGAGAAGTGAGGGGTTAGGTGCCTTGCTCAAGTGCACTTCAGCCGTGCCTACTGGTCGGGGTTCGAACCGGCAACCCTCCGGTAACAACCCTCTGGTATGGCTCTTGTGCTGCTGCCTGTCTAGCCACAACAAAAGCTGTGATCTCAGGAAGTGGGATATCTGTCAAAAACAAGATAGCCTACACGCTAACCTAGCCTACACGCTAAGCTACGTCGTGACTCTAACGAAAAGTGCATTCTCTGTTGGGATAGTGATGACAGACAAACTGAGAGGAACAAATGACATCATCTCTCATATGTATTAGTATAAGAGCAGAACACCACGGCCTCTTGTTCAGTGGGAAACTGAATGTGGTCAGTGGTGAGAGGCCAGCATGTGAGCCACAGACAGAAATAGCCAAAGACAGATACAGTATATCATGCAAGATATGAAGCACCAACGTGGTGCAATAGGGAAAAACGCAAGCAACTAGCAATATTGTAGATTTTTGAAGCTTCTACAAGCAACTAGCAATATTGTATATTTTTGAAGCTTCTACAAGCAACTAGCAATACTGTACCTTTTGAAGCTTCTAAATTGGTGTTATCTTTGCACAAGTGGCACTACTGGGACCCACTGCAATTTTAACATGTGAGCTACTTCTATTAAACATTTTCACATCATACGCTCACAGAATCCTGGCTCTGGGCCTGACAAGAGCTGCTATTGGATCAGCCCAGTGTCAGTAAGGAAAATGAACCAATGGGCTGCTCATACCTGCCAACATTTAGCTTTTAATTTGTTTTTCTTTTTTTTTTTTTTTGGGGGGGGGGGGCAGTGTTTGCATATTTAACATGTTTCATACACTCCTTGCAACACTGCATCTGCATTTTGGCCATTGCTTTTACCGAAAGGGATACGCATACCAGTTATGTATCCACCTAGTGCATGCAACCTTCCTCCAAAACTCCAAAGATTATGTTCCGAGGACACAATTTGGCTACTGTGTATCAACAACACTCAATAACAGTTATAATGTGATGTGTTAATCACAACATTTCTTCTAACAATTTCACAAAGGCTATTCAACTAGCCTTTGGGTTTCCAGGTTTTATGACAAAAAGGTTGAAATTAAAGTAAGTCATTGTGTAGGCTATGTGTAGGGTGAATATCATACCCAATATGGCATCCCGGAAAATGTCAGACTAACAGAAAACATGAACAGACGTGATTTTCAAATGAAGTTTGATGGTCATGCAAATTCCAAGAGTTTTCCGGGAGAAATCGGGAGGGCGCCGGGAGACGACCTTGAAATACGGAAGAAACCCGGGAAAAACTGGAATGTTGGCAGGTATGAGCCCCACACGTTAACACTACACAACATGTACATAGCCCCACACGTTAACACTACACAACATGTACATAGCCCCACACGTTAACACTACACTACACAACATGTACATAGCCCCACACGTTACACACACTTTAACACACAACATGTACATAGCCCCACACGTTAACACTACACAACATGTACATAGCCCCACACTTTAACACTACACTACACAACATGTACATAGCCCCACACGTTAACACTACACTACACAACATGTACATAGTCCCACACTTTAACATTACACACACTTTAACACACAACATGTACATAGCCCCACACTTTAACATTACACAACATGTACATAGCCCCACACTTTAACACACAACATGTACATAGCCCCACACGTTAACACTACACAACATGTACATAGCCCCACACGTTAACACTACACAACATGTACATAGCCCCACACGTTAACACTACACTACACAACATGTACATAGCCCCACACGTTAACACTACACTACACAACATGTACATAGCCCCACACGTTACACACACTTTAACACACAACATGTACATAGCCCCACACTTTAACATTACACAACATGCACATAGCCCCACACTACACAACATGCCCATAGCCCCACACTTTAACATTACACAACATGTACATAGCCCCACACGTTAACATTACACAACAAGTGCGTAGCCCCACACCATCTGGTGTCTGTCTCGGACCACCATGCCCTCTGGTTCTTTGGTCCAGTGCCCCTACGCAGGCAAATGGACCATCACGCTCAGGAATATCAAACGCTCAGAAATATCAAACGCTCCGGAATATCAAACGTGTGTGTATATCCATGCTGTCCAACACCCTAGCCACCCACCTGGCCACCCCTCCACCCCCCCCCCCCCCCCCCCCTCTTAACCATACAGTCGATGGCCTGGTAGAACAAGTGGACACCATCCATCAGCATCACCATTAGTGCAGCTAGAAACATATTTTCTTTCAATGTCATTAACGTGAACAATATTAGACAGCTAACCTTATGTTGCATTTTTGCATGTGAAACCCCCTTTGTAATTAATTTTCGGATATCCATTTTAAAACTGGACAGCTAGTGCTACCACGCTATGACCAGAGAATGTCTAATAATGGGCTCTGCTATAACAGGAATGACCATAGAATGTCTAATAAGGGGCTCTGCTATAACAGGAACGTTAACTGGAGTCCATACACTGGAACTTCTAGCTCCCCTGCACCTCAAATCAAATGGATTTGAAAATGTAGGCTAGACTGTCACTTTGGATCTAAGTTGTGTTAAATTGTGTAGGGCCATTAATCTTTTGAAATAAGATGAATTATTATTTTGAACAAAAATAACTACGGGGCAGGGTTGTGTTTTTAAAGGGGCGATGTTTGATTGGGGAAGTAGCCACAGTGAGAGACAGATGTGCAACTGAGTGAAAACATGTCCACACATTATAAGCAGCATCAACAGCAGGGTTGTGACCACACCACACGTTCAGCTCTAATTCTGGTGTTCACACATTATAAGCAGCGTCAACAGCAGGGTTGTGACAACACGTTCATCTCTGGTGTCACCAAAGAGCTCTGCAGCGGAGGTAAGAGTCCACTTTCCAAATTGTTCTATTCACTTGTTTCATCTATTTATGTATAACTTACTATAATAGTGATAATTATTATTTATGTAAAGAAATTCTATCTCAGCTAAGTATTAGCAAAAGGTCAATGTTAGATTTAAAGTGTTAAAAGTGTTAGTGTACAGTGTTAAAGTGTTAGTGTACAGTGTTAAAAGTGTTCTCTGTACAGTGTTAAAGTGTTCTCCGTACAGTGTTAAAGTGTTAGGTGTACAGTGTTAAAAAACATTACAGTGTTCTGGCAGTGAGCACATCAGATAATGAAACACTCAAAATTACTATAATGGACAATACAATCATTTTGCAAATAAAAATAGTGTTACTTCTGTGTGTTATCTTCCAGGGCCACTGGGGTTGGCCAATCATGTCAAACAACGTTGCCCCAATTGTAGTTTTAAATGTACTGATGAGTGCTGCATGGCCTTGATCAAATTGTAGTTTTAAATGTACTGATGAGTTGCTGCATGGCCTGCAGTGCCCAGTCCAGTTCATGTTATTTTTTTTTCTTATCTAAGGATACGTTCACACTAGGCTTCTTTTTTAAGCTGCCAGCATCCGTTTTACATTATAATCCTATGGAGTAGACTGTGAAGATGACTTCTTATAAAACGCTACCGCGGGCGTCTTTTTCTGTAGCTTTTAAAGTTGAGAGTTAAAGTTCTAGCAGTGAAACGCCCTAAATCACACTGTTTTTTTTTTTTACAGCTGACCAATCACAAGCAGATAACCGAAAAAAAGATGCTTCTGGCTGCTTTTTGGAACAAAAAAAATGGCAGGGTTTTTAAAAAACTGAAAAAGCCAGAAAAAGAAGCCAAGTGTGATCCTCACAAGTCTGATCCTCACAAGTCACAAGTGTGATCCTCTGATCCTCACAAGTCACAAGTGTGATCCTCACAAGTCACAAGTCTGATCCTCACAAGTCTGATCCTCACAAGTCACAAGTCTGATCCTCACAAGTCCATGAATTAACTCTTTTTCTTCTTGCCAGTAAATCTTCTTCAAATAATTATTTCTTAATATCTTTGTAGGTTATGCCAAAATGGATATTGAGCTGGATTACAATATGGAATTAGATTATGCTGACTATGACAATTACTCTACTGATAATTCAACAGTGGGGGAAGAGTATTCCATAAAATTCCAATCGACATGCTTCACAGAGGCAGCTTGTGTCACCCTTGTGGTGATCAATGGTGTTATTTTTGTCTTGGGCGTCCTTGGAAACGGAATAGTGATTTGGATCGCCGGTCTCAAGATGAAGAAGACCATCAACACCACCTGGTACCTGAGCCTGGCAGTGTCTGACTTCCTTGTCTGCGCGATCCACCCCTTCAACATCGCTTACCTGGCTCTTCAGGACTGGGTGTTTGGTATCTTCCTGTGCAAGTGCACCTCCTTCATGATGTTCGTCAACATGTTCAGCAGCATCTTCCTGCTGGTCTTCATCAGCGTGGACCGCTGTGTCGCCGTGATGTTCCCCGTGTGGGCCCAGAACCACCGGACAGTCCGAACCGCATCCGTCGTCGTCGTTCTGGCCTGGGTGCTCGCGGCGGTTCTCAGCATTCCGTCCATCATATTCCGGGAGGTCAAGCACCATATGGGCAAGAGCCACTGCTTCAACAACTACATGGCGGACCCACACAGCCACACCGCCATCGCCGTCAGCCGCTTCGTCTCCGGCTTTGTTGTGCCTTTCTCCATCATCATCGTGTGCTACTCCGTGATCACCCTCAGACTCATGGGCAGTCAGATCAAGAGGTCGTCCAAGCCCCTGAAAATCATGACGGCGCTCATCGTCACCTTCTTCATCTGCTGGCTGCCCTACCACGTCTTCATCCTGCTGGAGCTCCACCCCGCTGCCCACGACCACCAGCACCTTGTGCACGGGCTGCAGTACGGCACCATGCTCGCACTAGCCAACAGCTGCCTCAACCCCGTGCTCTACGTGTTCATGGGCAACGACTTCCGGAGGAAGTTCAAGAGCTCTCTGCTGTCCAAAATCGAGAACGCCATGGGAGAGGACAATCGCACCACCAGTCGTTACCTGTCACGTTCCAGCTCGGTGGACACAAGGGCTTCCACTCATATTTAGATGTCCACTCATATCTAAATGACCGCAGGTTCCCTTTTCTCTGTTCTGCTCTCATAATAGTTGTTTAAAAACATTCTCATGAACTGGTAACAATCTAGACTGTCAGTAGATGGAAGTACTCATTTAAATGTCCACAAGTTTCCCTATTGTCATGAACTGGTAACAATCTAGACTGTGAGTAGATGGAAGTACTCATTTAAAGGAGAATTCCGGTGTGATATTGACCTAAAGTGTATTGAAACATGATACAGAGTGTGAACGTATGTCTCATAGCCCATCTCAGCTTGTCCCCTGCACTCCAAAATCTGGTGCTAGTTAGCCGATGTTACCAACAGCTTTTTCAATAGTGGTGCTTCGGCATCGGGCTAGCCATGCAAATAAATCACTGTTTTACACCCATTTACGAGGCTCAATGTATCTCCACACTTCATTGGTAGACTTCCGAGGGCCCTGACATTTAAAACGAGACATTGAGAACTTTGAAAAAGCACTGGTAGTTTACTTACAAGACGATTTATACAGACAGTATCTTCACGAAGTTTAGCGTTTGCAGCCATCTTGAATTTAGTCACGATAAATCGAGCAACGAGTAAGAATGAACAGGTATGATAAGGGATCAGATTCCAAAAATAATTCAGTGGAAATGCATGGATTCCAGTTTCTTCCAGTAGCAGCAACTAGAATCCATGCATTTCCACTGAATTATTTTTGGAATCTGAACCCTATTGTCATGAACTGGTAACAATCTAGACTGTGAGTAGATGGAAGTACTCATTTAAATGTCCACAAGTTTCCCTATTTTCTCTTCTCATTGTATTTTTACTTCACTCATTGTCTACTGAGATTCCTGCCAGGTCTTGTATACAAGTCATTACATGTCTCATCAGTAGATGAGAATGCATCTCGTATTATAGTGGATGGGAGGGTCATATGTCCACAGGTCAAAATGTCTACAGGTTCACTGTGTCTCCCTTATTCACACTGTTACATTAACCACAGTCAATACAACTGATTTACTGCTATAGCCTGTACCAATGTAGTGTCATCTTCTATTATAACCTGTAGCGATGTAGTCATATTCTATTAGAGCCTGTACCAATGTAGTAATCTTCTGCTATAGCCTGTACCAATGTAGTCATCTTCTGCTATAGCCTGTTACTATTGTAGTCATCTTCTATTATAGCCTGTACCATGTAGTCATCTTCTGTAGTCGTGTTACTCTCAATAACAGATGAGGCTGTGACTTTACCAAACAAACCCAATAAGCGATGTCTTGCTTGAACTGAAGTAGTTGACGTGACATAATAACTAATACAATGTCTCATTATTTGGTACATAACCTGATGGCCAGATCACTGTCTTCAGATCTGTAGGGGCAGCCGTGGCCTACTGGTTAGCACTTCGGACTTGTAACTGCTCCCCAAGCAGCGCTGTTGTTGCAGGCAGCTCACTGCGTCGGGATTAGTGTGTGCTTCACCTCACTGTGTGTTCACTGTGTGCTGAGTGTGTTTCACTAATTCACGCATTGGGATAAATGCAGAGACCAAATTTCCCTCACGGGATCAAAAGAGTATATATACTTACTTATACTTGAATTGTATGTGTTATAAATATTTGCTTACGTGTTGGGAAGTGCTGCTGGGGGTGGAAAGTTGGGGTTACGCCTTATTGTCAGAATGAAGTATATTACCGATAGTTACAATAGTCATTAAAAAACATGTTTTCTCCAACATTTTTTGAAAATATCTTATATTTATGTATTTTATTATTGTGTAGTGGGGTTAGATTGCTCACGCTGACGTTTGTCACGTCACTATCAGCCTAATTACTTGGCAATCCCCCTGATTAGCAGCTGCTGCCCTAATACCTTTAAAAGACCTGGAAGTACCGGTGAGTGACTGCGCTGCAATTCTTGGGTTGTGTTGGCTTTCCACACTTTATGTTTTATGACCTTTTGTCTTGAAGCCTCGTAACTGCTGTTTACCTCCTCCACCACTCCTGTTGAGGGTATTTCTATTTCCTGCCAGCTCAGGTATGCTTCTTAATGTTAGTCTACGCGACACTGTCGCTGCAAGTTTAGCCTACCCGTAATGATTTTAACTATGTGTTTATAGTGCGGATCTGTGACCTCACCGTATCTGGAGCGGGTATGTAGCGCAGCATTTTATTACGAAGCTATCTGTAAAAATGTATCGTATATTTTAACTCTGATCTGCATCTTGCAGGTGCGTGTAGCCTGGTTGACTGGAAGGCCGGACTTCACAGGCGCTGCTGTTTTGTCTGATCGATTGCTGTCTAGTGTTTGTCTCGTTGTCTTGCTTGTAACTGGTGACTGAGTTTTATTTTGTTTGTTTGCTCCGTCTTTGTCCAGTCGCGTATTGTCTGCGTCTGCTTTCGTAGACTCTGTCTTTATTTTGGGTTTTCTTTTGGTTTTGTTGGTGAAGCTACCTATAACATCTACTGCATGAAGCTGCCTAATTATAACATCTAGGCTACTGCATGTTGCCAGTGTTTCCCGTGCGCTGTCGCATGATTAGTATCAGTTTCAGTTTTGTTTGCATGTGATTGTGTATGCTGTCGCTTTGCATGATTTAAGCTTTGTCAGTGTTAGTGTTGCTGTCTTCAGTGTATTGTGGTTGTGTCCTTTTTGGTTGATTTATTGCTATCCTCTGGTGCCTTAATTGTTTTGTCTTGTTTGTTTGGCAGGTCGGGGCGCTCCTAAGGGGAGGCTAGGCACCTGGTGGTGGGACCCTATCACTGCATGTTTGCTGTGCTTTATTGTGCTGTGCTGTGCGGTCCAGTGTACTGCTTACTGCAGCCTGCGTTATAGAGAAACTCACTTCACTCCGAGTGTGTGTGCACGTGTGTTTGGTGTGAATCTTGGAACACATCATCAGTAGCGTGCCTCCCTTGGGTAAGCTCCCTCCTAGCTGCATTTATTGAGTTCTGTGGACGTTTGGTCCCTCAAATGCCTAGACTCCAATGTATGATCTATAAGATCTGATTTTAAGAACTTGTCATACAACAATATTTAATAAATATATATTTTTGTATTGTCTTTAACCATTGTGAGTCTTTTAGGTTTTCCCAGCATAAGAGATCTGCAGTTCCACCTCCCCTTTCCCTTCACCATAAATAAACTTTCATTTTATTGGAATTCACGTCTGTTGCGTAGTGCATTTGAACCTGTGTGGGTATTCTCTGTGAGGTTACCTTGGTATTTCCCTGGGGGGTAATTAGTGGTTCCCCTGGGGGGGCGTAGTCGGGACTATTAATTGGGCTACACCTTTTCCTCCTCCCCTTATACTGCTCCGTCACAATTGCATACGTGCAGGTATAATCAGTGCCTGTGTGTGTTTGTACACATCATGTGTGTTATGCATGTATTGTATCTGAATGTAATACACAGAACAAAGAAGAATGCAAACAGCACACAACACAGAGCATTGGAATACATCACAGCACACGACACAGAGCATTGGAATACATCACAGCACACGACACAGAGCGTTGGAATACATCACAGCACACGACACAGAGCGTTGGAATACATCACAGCACACGACACAGAGCATTGGAATACATCACAGCACACGACACAGAGCGTTGGAATACATCACAGCACACGACACAGAGCATTGGAATACATCACAGCACACGACACAGAGCATTGGAATACATCACAGCACACGACACAGAGCATTGGAATACATCACAGCACACGACACAGAGCATTGGAATATATCACAGCACACGACACAGAGCATTGGAATATATCACAGCACACGACACAGAGCATTGGAATACATCACAGCACACGACACAGAGCATTGGAATACATCACAGCACACGACACAGAGCATTGGAATACATCACAGCACACGACACAGAGCATTGGAATATATCACAGCACACGACACAGAGCATTGGAATACATCACAGCACACGACACAGAGCATTGGAATACATCACAGCACACGACACAGAGCATTGGAATACATCACAGCATACGACACAGAGCGTTGGAATACATCACAGCACACGACACAGAGCATTGGAATACATCACAGCACACGACACAGAGCATTGGAATATATCACAGCACACGATACAGAGCGTTGGAATAAAATGTGTTTATTTGTGCCACTCCTGCTGTGTTATGGTTGTATCCATTAATTATTATATTAATGGATTAATTATTATATGTCTCTGAAATTAAAATATATAATTCCTCATTGGGTTTTGTCTGCCTGTGATAACATCACACTTTTTTATCATTTGGTAGGCACTTTTTACATTACATTACATTTAGCAATAGTCAAGTTGAAAATGTGTGTCAAAGGTTCTGCAATAGACCGAGTGGTTAGTGGTGTTCGCTGATTATTAAAATCAAATATATCAGCGCAATGTTACAACCACGTCTAAACTTCCGCTCAATATTTGAGCCTGAAGCATAGACAGTAAAAGAGGGTCTCGCGGAAAGACTACAACCAAATGTAGACAGCCCCCGTTTCCGGTGGCGCAGTAATATCAACGTGCAATGAGTCTTCCAACAGAAATCAATGGGATTTTACAAAATGCCAAATAAAACACGACAAACTGCATTTCGCTACGTCAACGAACACCACTAACCACTCGGTGAGTTGCACAGTTTTTAAAACGAACGTTAAGGGTTGTTTTATGAACATATTTGTGCATGCCTGTAGGCAGCCACTCTGAAGTAGTCAAAGGCGATTCAAAACAAGTCAGAAAAGTCGAGACAGGACCCATCATCAAAATGTCGGTGTCCACCACTCTAGTTCATCCAAAACAAACCAGAAAAGGGACTCAAAGTGCTAAATACCGGAATTATCCATCTAAATGTATCATAGTCAGTTGAAAACCTGTTGTATCAATTTTTTGAGGTTAGGTGTTTAATTTTCATATATTGACCTGCCCTGTCAGGAAATTAACTGTTTTATTTGTGTGTGTGTATGTATTTAGCATGGTGCCACTCTGGAAATCAACTGTTTTATTTGTGTGTGTGTGTGTGTATGTATTTAGCATGGGGCCACTCTGGAAATCAACTGTTTTATTTGTGTGTGTGTGTGTGTGTGTATGTATTTAGCATGGGGCCGCTCTGGAAATCAACTGTTTTATTTGTGTGTGTGTGTGTGTGTAAGTATTTAGCATGGGATCACTCTGGAAATCAACTGTTTTATTTGTGTGTGTGTGTGTGTGTGTGTGTGTATGTATTTAGCATGGGACCACTCTGGAAATCAACTGTTTTATTTGTGTGTGTATTTGTGTGTGTGTGTGTGTGTGTGTGTGTGTGTGTGTATTTAGCATGGGACCACTCTGGAAATCAACTGTTTTATTTGTATGTGTGTGTGTGTGTGTATGTATTTAGCATGGGGCCACTCTGGAAATCAATTGTTTTATTTGTGTGTGTGTATGTATTTAGCATGGGGCCACTCTGGAAATCAACTGTTTTATTAGTGTGTGTGTGTGTATGTATTTAGCATGGGGCCACTCTGGAAATCAACTGTTTCGTCTGTGTGTGTGTGTGTGTGTGTATTTAGCATGGGGCCACTCTGGAAATCAACTGTTTTATTTGTGTGTGTGTGTATGTATTTAGCATGGGGCCACTCTGGAAATCAACTGTTTTATTTGTGTGTGTGTGTGTGTGTGTGTGTGTGTGTGTGTGTATGTATTTAGCATGGGACCACTCTGGAAATCAACTGTTTTATTTGTGTGTGTGTGTGTGTGTGTGTGTATGTATTTAGCATGGGACCACTCTGGAAATCAACTGTTTTATTTGTGTGTGTGTGTATGTATTTAGCATGGGACCACTCTGGAAATCAACCGTTTTATTTGTGTGTGTGTGTGTATGTATTTAGCATGGGACCACTCTGGAAATCAACTGTTTTATTTGTGTGTGTGTGTGTATGTATTTAGCATGGGATCACTCTGGAAATCAACTGTTTTATTTGTGTGTGTGTGTGTGTGTGTATGTATTTAGCATGGGACCACTCTGGAAATCAACTGTTTTATTTGTGTGTGTATTTGTGTGTGTGTGTGTGTGTGTGTGTATTTAGCATGGGACCACTCTGGAAATCAACTGTTTTATTTGTATGTGTGTGTGTGTGTGTATGTATTTAGCATGGGGCCACTCTGGAAATCAATTGTTTTATTTGTGTGTGTGTGTGTGTGTGTGTGTGTGTGTGTGTGTGTATGTATTTAGCATGGGGCCACTCTGGAAATCAACTGTTTTATTAGTGTGTGTGTGTGTATGTATTTAGCATGGGGCCACTCTGGAAATCAACTGTTTCGTTTGTGTGTGTGTGTGTGTATGTATTTAGCATGGGGCCACTCTGGAAATCAACTGTTTTATTTGTGTGTGTGTGTATGTATTTAGCATGGGGCCACTCTGGAAATCAACTGTTTTATTTGTGTGTGTGTGTGTGTGTGTGTATGTATTTAGCATGGGACCACTCTGGAAATCAACTGTTTTATTTGTGTGTGTGTGTGTGTGTGTATGTATTTAGCATGGGACCACTCTGGAAATCAACTGTTTTATTTGTGTGTGTGTGTGTGTATGTATTTAGCATGGGACCACTCTGGAAATCAACCGTTTTATTTGTGTGTGTGTGTGTGTGTGTGTGTGTGTATGTATTTAGCATGGGACCACTCTGGAAATCAACTGTTTTATTTGTGTGTGTGTGTGTGTGTGTGTGTGTGTATGTATTTAGCATGGGGCCACTCTGGAAATCAACTGTTTTATTTGTGTGTGTGTGTGTCTGTGTGTATGTATTTAGCATGGAACCACTCTGGAAATCAACTGTTTTATTTGTGTATGTGTGTGTGTGTGTGTGTATTTAGCATGGGGCCACTCTGGAAATCAACTGTTTTATTTGTGTGTGTGTGTATGTATTTAGCATGGGGCCACTCTGGAAATCAACTGTTTTATTTGTGTGTGTGTGTGTGTGTGTGTGTATGTATTTAGCATGGGACCACTCTGGAAATCAACTGTTTTATTTGTGTGTGTGTGTGTGTGTGTATGTATTTAGCATGGG
>NC_055964.1:37835387-37857887 GCF_018492685.1 Alosa sapidissima | reverse complement strand
ACCACTCTGGAAATCAACTGTTTTATTTGTATGTGTGTGTGTGTGTGTGTATGTATTTAGCATGGGGCCACTCTGGAAATCAATTGTTTTATTTGTGTGTGTGTGTGTGTGTGTGTGTGTGTATGTATTTAGCATGGGGCCACTCTGGAAATCAACTGTTTTATTAGTGTGTGTGTGTGTATGTATTTAGCATGGGGCCACTCTGGAAATCAACTGTTTCGTTTGTGTGTGTGTGTGTGTATGTATTTAGCATGGGGCCACTCTGGAAATCAACTGTTTTATTTGTGTGTGTGTGTATGTATTTAGCATGGGGCCACTCAATAATTTATCTAAGTCTTCTTGAAGCATATGTTACTGTGATACATTTAATATTTGCCTTGCTTATGATGCAAACCTAAAAAGGACAAAACTTCAATACAAGAAGTTCCTGTCCTGTGGTTGTACACCACTGCCAACCAGTTCAGCTTCAGTCTACATGCACGGGTAGCTCACCTTGACCTTTGACCATCAAAATCGTATTCTTCCTCCAAGTCCACGTTAATACCGGCAGTTCCTAGCCTGGGTGTTCCCATGCTGCCTTGCGCGCGATTTGATTCACGCTGCTAAGGCAGCCTGGAGACCATGGAGCAAATTTTCGCCTGAGATAGGAGACCAATCACAGAACAAGGGGGAAAGCAAGACAATGATGAGCTATGCACAGAAGCATTTGATAGACATCCGTGGCACCCAATAAACGGATCTGGGCATTTTTTTCAAATACGAGAAAATTTACGTTTGGTTCCCAGACCGCGTCTCATTGAGAAGTGGTGGCGCTAGCCAGGCTAGGCAGTTCCACCAAATTTGTAGAAATTCCCTCAAAGTATTCCAGGTACAGTATATTATGTTCATAGAACGGGACATACATAAGGTCACTATATTGATTTTTTAACCTTTGAACCCCAGAATATAATCGGTTCAGTTCAAGTGAGTGTGCTAAATCTGAAGGAATTCCCAAGAGGCATTCTTGATATAAGGTGTTCATAAAGGAAGGTGTTGTGTTGTGGTTGCTGAGGGCTGGGGCCTGTACTACGAAGGGAGCTTAACCTACCCAGATGTAACCCAGGGTTACTTTGTTAAACCGGGGTTGACAAAACCTGGTTATCTTAAGTGGTGTTAATCGGTACTACGACGCTGATTAATAAGTTGATTTGTTGAACCTAATTGGAGTTTGTGCGCGTTCACATAAAAGGGGCGGGTTGCAGCGCAAGTCACCACTTTCAATGATGACGCGATCACCTTATTTTACGGACGAGGAATGCACAATTATTGTGACAAGTTACGAGGAATTAAAACTCACTCTACGACAAAAATCAAATATACGTCGGCAGCAAACAAAGCAAGACAAGACTGTTGGCAATGTATTGCAGATCGGGTAGCCTATGCCTAAAAGTAAAGTTTTATTTCCACATGTTCTTCAAATATGTGTTACGGAGGATTAATAGCTTGCGGAATGTCTGAAATGAGTTGAAATAATTAAATTGTCTATTTTGAGTTCATAGAGGCCTACAGATACATAGAAGGCCTACAATTCAGAAGTGGGCATATTAGCCTACATAATAAGGATAATTGAATGTTTAAGTAGCCCCCATTGACTGATTTAGTGTATGCCTAATCCTGTGAACATTTCAGATGCAACACCATTGCCAAATGCACATGGCAGCAGGTGAAAATGAAACACAAAAACATTATTCAGAATAGTAGGTTTATATAGCCTAGTTATAGCTTGCATTAATATTTCTTAATTATGAAAACATGTAGGCCTAGTATGCTTATAGCCTTCACTTGGCCTCTGTTTTACAGCTAACAAGAAAAGGGTGTCTTTGAACACTACTGTAGGAGGAAAGGCACCAGAGTGTTTTACAGTAGCAGAGGAGTTGGCTATCGCAAATAATAGTGGAAGGCTGATTATGGAAGGGGTTGAGGGAGACATTCGGTCAGATTCTGGTGCTGTGGAAATGTGTAGCCTTTATGTGCAGGGTACAGTAATATGACATTCAATTCAACAAGTTTGTTAAATTTATTAGGCCTACTGTAGGCTATGTCCGATTTATTTTTGGCTTTTCTTGCTCAGATGTTCAGCATACTGTAGGCCTTTGTCCGATTTATTTTCGGACATATATTCTTGCTCAGATGTTCAGCATCACCGATTAGATGGAAAACATGAATGTCCACGTAAGGGCATTGCTATGACGGGTGACATTAGAGACGTCTGCCTAGATCATCTGACAAAGATAACGAATTCCCTCAGCTGACAATCTATATCTTTATAGAGAATATCGCACGGGTAGCCTATATTTTCTGGCAGCCTCTAAAACCCGTTGCCCTGCGAAGAGAGCCCCTCACGATTTGCGCTCCAATGTCGTATCATCCAGGTACGCCAACATTGTCTCGGGAGAAATTGTTAGTGGAGGGGTGGTACTTATAAAGGGTGTGGTTAATGGAAACCTAGAGTTAACCAAGAACATGCAGCGTAAATTGCCATGGCAGCATACCTCGGTTAAAACATATCCACCTTTCGTAGTACGGGTTAATTGGGAAGTTACGCCACATGTGATCAAGTTACTCTCGAAGTTACCCAGATAAGCCAGTAACCCCACTTCGTAGTACAGGCCCCAGGTGTTGTGTTGTGGCTGCTGAGGGCTGCTGTTGTGTTGTGGTTGCTGAGGGCTGCTGTTGTGTTGTGGTTGCTGAGGGCTGGTGTTGTGTTGTGGTTGCTGACGGCTGGTGTTGTGTTGTGGTTGCTGAGGGCTGGTGTTGTGTTGTGGTTGCTGAGGGCTGGTGTTGAGGGCTGGGGCCTATTGCACAAAAGCAGAATTAAGACATCCGGGATAAGTTACTGAGCTGCACTCAATGAATCCAAAACAAGAGTGTACAGGCTTGCTGTACTGGTTGCACAACGAGCAAGCCAGGATGAGCAGACACGGATTCATCAAGCCAGGTGAAACCTATCCTGGATAAGTGCGCGCTCACGGCTCCCTCAAACCGACCCTGCCACCGATCACAGATTCACTGATTCACCATGGCAACTAGAGCAGCTTCAGTGCTTCTTCTACGGTGTGAAGTAGGTAGATAGCCTTCTCACAACAGCAACAAACAGCAACACCTCTGTTAAGGAGAATATTGCAACTAGTGCCGCGACCACCACGCGCAAAATGGTTAGGCACTCCCGTGACGTCACATGACAGGTCGGGAATGGCGATATGTAAAAGTTATTTAATGATCACAAACATTTAAATAATGACAGTGGGTCTAGGTATATGGGATAACAATGTGTAGTGGGCAGTGGAATAACTATTGGTTTTTGACTGCTGACTGAGATAAGGGATGAGATTAAATATATCCTGGAACTTGGTCTGGAGCAGGCTAGCTCCACAGAATAAATCGCCATGGTGATTTATACCATAACATATCCTGCTGCCCCCTATCCCGCTTTTGTGCAACTGGATCACGGATAAATTGAGCCAGGATAACCAAGATATCCCGGCTTAATCCCTTAACCTAGTTTTGTGCAATAGGCCCCTGGTGTTGTGTTGGGCTTGAGTGGGATTTGTCCAAATATTTGTCCAATTGTCTGACTTCTCCATTTTTATTGCCACAATATCAAATAAATAAAGCAAATGATGGGGACACCTCTCTCTGTCACTCTCACACACACACACATACATACACTCACACATGTGAATATTTTGTCTGTAAATGTATTTATTTGTTTTTACAGGTTAACAATCACTGCATTCCACTGCGTATCATAGGTACATTTCCAAACACTTGTGAGTACAGTGGGTATATCTACATTCTTCAGGTGCTTTGCAGGCTCCCTGTCCTCTCATTGGCTCTGTGGTGGTCAGGTGACTTTGGTTCCCTCAGCAACCATCGATGAGAATGTTATCTGTGAAGTTGTCAAGCTCTCTGAGGTAGTTTGTGCAGGCCCTCTCCTTGCAGGTCGCTCTGTCCGGCCATATGTCCACCTGTGCCTGGGAGTCCAGTGGGAACTTATATCTGCAAAAAAGTCCAGCCACTGATGAACCTGCACCATTTCTAATATTACATATACTATACTATAACAACTGCACCATTTCTAATATTACATATACTATACTATAACAACTGCACCATTTCTTATATTACATATACTGTACTATACTATAACAACAATAACTTTACTATACCTAATATTACATATACTATACTATAACAACTGCACCATTTCTTATATTACATATACTGTACTATACTATAACAACTGCACCATTTCTAATATTACATATACTATACTATAACAACTGCACCATTTCTTATATTACATATACTGTACTATACTATAACAACAATAACTTTACTATACCTAATATTACATATACTATACTATACTATACTATAACAACTGCACCATTTCTTATATTACATATACTGTACTATACTATAACAACAATAACTTTACTATACCTAATATCACATATACTATACTATACTATACTACAACAACTGCACCATTTCTTATATTACATATACTGTACAATACTATAACAACAATAACTTTACTATACCTAATATTACATATACTATACTATAACAACTGCACCATTTCTTATATTACATATACTGTACTATACTATAACAACTGCACCATTTCTTATATTACATATACTGTACTATACTATAACAACAATAACTTTACTATACCTAATATTACATATACTATACTATAACAACTGCCATTTTGTGCTTCCACTCTTCCACCAGTGGTATTGACTAGCCTGTAGCCTGTGGTATTGACTAGCCTGTGGTATTGACTAGCCTGTAGCCTGTGGTATTGACTAGCCTGTAGCCTGTGGTATTGACTGGTCTGTAGCCTGTGGTATTGACTAGCCTGTAGCCTGTGGTATTGACTAGCCTGTAGCCTGTGGTATTGACTAGCCTGTAGCCTGTGGTATTGACTAGCCTGTGGTATTGACTAGCCTGTAGCCTGTGGTATTGACTAGCCTGTGGTATTGACTAGCCTGTAGCCTGTGGTATTGACTAGCCTGTGGTATTGACTGTCCTGTAGCCTGTGGTATTGACTGGTCTGTAGCCTGTGGTATTGACTGGTCTGTAGCCTGTGGTATTGACTGGTCTGTAGCCTGTGGTATTGACTAGCCTGTAGCCTGTGGTATTGACTAGCCTGTAGCCTGTGGTATTGACTAGCCTGTAGCCTGTGGTATTGACTAGCCTGTAGCCTGTGGTATTGACTAGCCTGTGGTATTGACTGTCCTGTAGCCTGTGGTATTGACTGGTCTGTAGCCTGTGGTATTGACTGGTCTGTAGCCTGTGGTATTGACTAGCCTGTGGTATTGACTAGCCTGTAGCCTGTGGTATTGACTAGCCTGTGGTATTGACTGTCCTGTAGCCTGTGGTATTGACTGGTCTGTAGCCTGTGGTATTGACTAGCCTGTAGCCTGTGGTATTGACTGGTCTGTAGCCTGTGGTATTGACTGGTCTGTAGCCTGTGGTATTGACTAGCCTGTGGTATTGACTAGCCTGTAGCCTGTGGTATTGACTAGCCTGTAGCCTGTGGTATTGACTGGTCTGTAGCCTGTGGTATTGACTAGCCTGTGGTATTGACTGTCCTGTAGCCTGTGGTATTGACTGGTCTGTAGCCTGTGGTATTGACTGGTCTGTAGCCTGTGGTATTGACTAGCCTGTGGTATTGACTAGCCTGTAGCCTGTGGTATTGACTAGCCTGTAGCCTGTGGTATTGACTAGCCTGTAGCCTGTGGTATTGACTGGTCTGTAGCGTGTGGTATTGACTAGCCTGTAGCCTGTGGTATTGACTAGCCTGTGGTATTGACTAGCCTGTAGCCTGTGGTATTGACTAGCCTGTAGCCTGTGGTATTGACTGGTCTGTAGCCTATAGTGTAGTCTGTGGTGTTGACTGGTCTAGTGTAGTCTGTGGTGTTGACTGATCTGTAGCCTATAGTGTAGCGTGTGTTGTTGACTGACCTGTAGCCTGTATAGTAGCCTGTGGTGTTGACTGATCTGTAGCCTGTGGTGTGGACTGGTCTAGTGTAGCCTGTAGTGTAGCCTGTATAGTAGCCTGCATAGTAGCCTGTGGTGTAGACTGACCTGTAGCCTGTATAGTAGCCTGTAGTGTGGACTGACCTGTAGCCTGTAGTGTAGCCTATAGTGTAGTCTGTGGTGTGGACTGGTCTAGTGTAGCCTGTAGTGTACCCTGTATAGTAGCCTGTGGTGTAGATTGACCTGTAGCCTGTATAGTAGCCTGTAGTGTGGACTGACCTGTAGCCTATAGTGTAGTCTGTGGTGTGGACTGGTCTAGTGTAGCCTGTAGTGTACCCTGTATAGTAGCCTGTGGTGTAGATTGACCTGTAGCCTGTATAGTAGCCTGTGGTGTAGTGTGGACTGACCTGTAGCCTGTATAGTAGTCTGTAGTGTGGACTGACCTGTAGCCTGTGGTGTGGACTGGTCTAGTGTAGCCTGTATAGTAGTCTGTAGTGTGGACTGACCTGTAGCCTGTGGTGTGGACTGGTCTGGTGTGGACTGGTCTAGTGTAGCCTGTAGTGTACCCTGTATAGTAGCCTGTAGTGTAGATTGACCTGTAGCCTGTATAGTAGCCTGTAGTGTAGATTGACCTGTAGCCTGTAGTGTAGCCTATAGTGTAGTCTGTGGTGTGGACTGGTCTAGTGTAGCCTGTAGTGTACCCTGTATAGTAGCCTGTGGTGTAGATTGACCTGTAGCCTGTATAGTAGCCTGTGGTGTAGTGTGGACTGACCTGTAGCCTGTATAGTAGTCTGTAGTGTGGACTGACCTGTAGCCTGTGGTGTGGACTGGTCTAGTGTAGCCTGTAGTGTAGCCTGTATAGTAGCCTGTAGTGTGGACTGACCTGTAGCCTGTGGTGTGCACTGACCTGTAGGAGCGGTGCTGCCGTATCTGCATGATCTCCGCCCCCATCACCAGGTACTGCTGTCCTGCCTCCACCCGTGTGGAGCTGCACGTGGCCTTCTTCACAAACTCCACCTCTGAGCTGATCTTTACGTCCTCTGCCCCTATGAGAAGGGCAGATACCAGCCGAGATCACATCTGGACTAGGGCAGATACCAGCCGAGATCACATCTGGACTAGGGCAAATACTATCCGAGATCACATCTGGACTAGGGCAGATACCAGCCGAGATCACATCTGGACTAGGGCAAATACTATCCGAGATCACATCTGGACTAGGGCAAATACCAGCCGAGATCACATCTGGACTAGGGCAAATACTATCCTAGATCACATCTGGACTAGGGCAGATACCAGCCGAGATCACATCTGGACTAGGGCAAATACTATCCTAGATCACATCTGGACTAGGGCAGATACCAGCCGAGATCACATCTGGACTAGGGCAAATACTATCCTAGATCACATCTGGACTAGGGCAAATACTATCCTATCTGGACTAGGGCAAAGCAAATACTATCCTATCTGGACTAGGGCAAATACTATCCTATCTGGACTAGGGCAAAGCAAATACTATCCTATCTGGACTAGGGCAAATACTAACCTATCTGGACTAAGGCAAATACTATCCTATCTGGACTAGGGCAAATACTGGGCAGACACCAGCTTAGATCGTGTTTGGACTAGGAGCAGATACCAGCCTAGATCACATCTGGACTAGGAGCAGATACCAGCCTAGATCACATCTGGACTAGGAACAGATACCAGCCTAGATCACATCTGGACTAGGAGCAGATACCAGCCTAGATCACATCTGGACTAGGGCAAATACTATCCTAGATCACATCTGGACTAGGGCAGATACCAGCCGAGATCACATCTGGACTAGGGCAAATACTATCCTAGATCACATCTGGACTAGGGCAAATACTATCCTATCTGGACTAGGGCAAAGCAAATACTATCCTATCTGGACTAGGGCAAATACTATCCTATCTGGACTAGGGCAAAGCAAATACTATCCTATCTGGACTAGGGCAAATACTAACCTATCTGGACTAAGGCAAATACTAACCTATCTGGACTAGGGCAAATACTATCCTATCTGGACTAGGGCAAATACTGGGCAGACACCAGCTTAGATCGTGTTTGGACTAGGAGCAGATACCAGCCTAGATCACATCTGGACTAGGAGCAGATACCAGCCTAGATCACATCTGGACTAGGAGCAGATACCAGCCTAGATCACATCTGTACTAGGAGCAGATACCAGCCTAGATCACATCTTCAGTCTCTCTGTATCTTCAGTCTTACCTTTTTTGAAGACATCCTGTACTTTCGCTTTGTATGTCACAAAATCTCCCTCGGCTTCATTCGACTCAACAATGACCTTAAACGCTGGATAGGGAACAAGAGATTTAGATTAGAACAACAAGAATAACTTCAATAACAACAATACATGTGATAACAGCATCCATGCATGAGTTAGATGTCACATGTTACCATATTTGCATGAGTTAGATGTCACATGTTACCATATTTGACCCTGTCCTTGCACATGTCCTTCTGCAGGGAGTCAGCGTTGATCTGATCAGTGTCCAGAGTGGATCTGAAGGTGCAGCATTCCGCTACACACACACAACACAAACAACATGGATCACATGCAGCATTCCGCTAAACACACACAAACAACACATACAACATGGATCACATGCAGTATTCCGCTAAACACACAAACAACATGCAGCATTCCGCTAAACACACAAACACCACAAACAACATGGATCACATGCAGTATTCCGCTACACACACACAACACAAACAACATGGATCACGTGCAGCATTCCGCTACACACACAAACAACATGCAGCATTCCGCTACACACACAAACAACATGCAGTATTCCGCTAAACACACAAACAACATGCAGCATTCCGCTAAACACACAAACAACATGGATCACATGCAGCATTCCGCTAAACACACAAACAACATGCAGTATTCCGCTAAACACACAAACAACACAAACAACATGGATCACATGCAGCTAAACACACAAACAACACAAACAACATGGATCACATGCAGCATTCCGCTAAACACACAAACAACATGCAGCATTCCGCTAAACACACAAACAACACAAACAACATGCAGCATTCCGCTAAACACACAAACAACATGCAGCATTCCGCTAAACACACAAACAACATGGGATCTATGACCATAGAGAGAGAGAGAGAGAGAGAAGTGTGTGTGTGTGAGAGAGAGAGAAAGAGAGAAAAAGAGTGTGTGTGTGTGTGTGTGAGAGAGAGAAAAAGAGTGTGTGTGTGTGTGTGTGTGAGAGAGAGAGAGAGAAGAGTGTGTGCTTGTGTACCTGCCATGCAGTGGCACTGTTCCTTTTCACACAGCCTCAGTAGTTTGCGCTCCTGTGGGTGGTAGACCTTAGAGCACGAGCTCTCTGTGGGAGACAGACACAACTCCACACTAAACCAACACACTACACTCATTATCATTAGAACAGCTCTCTGTGAGAGACAGAGACAACTCCAAACTAAACCAACACACTACACTCATTATCATTAGAACAGCTCTCTGTGAGAGACAGACACAACTCCACACTAAACCAACACACTACAGCGGGACTGCACAACTCCACACTAAACCAACACACTACACTCATTATCATTAGAACAGCTCTCTGTGGGAGACAGACAGTCAGACAGCGGGATTCACTACACAACTCCACACTAAACCTGCTCATTATCATCACATTTATGGTACAGGGATTAGGACAGGTGACTTTTATAAAGGTATGTAAACTGGGAGAAAAGGATAACCACTCCGATTAATCTCATTGGCTATGCACAACATTAATCTCATTGGCTATGCACTTCACTTCGCAGGCTAAGAATAACCCTCCACAGCCTGACCCACTCATACCCCCAAACACAGACACACGGGGGTTACAGTGGGAATCGCTTTCAAATGGCCACTTCAGTCGCGCATTACGAGGCGTGAAGCTGCGTGAAGCTTTAGTACCACTTTCAGCCACTGTGCGTCGCTCTGCCACTGTACATCGCTCTGCCTGCCGCCCCTTCTGAAAAAGCTCGATTTACCTCGATTTAGGCGACTTGGGTATGGCTTAAGGCTTGACTACACGGTGGTAACGAAAATCGAAATCAGTTTGAAGTCAATTGACTGTTTGACATGCCATTTTTATTTTTCTGTACAATAAACAAATACATCTGCTTTATGCCGCAGAATTACATTCATATTTGGAACTTACATAGTCCAATGCATCGTTATACTACGTTAGTGTTTCCCAAAACCATACTAGCAACGAACGTTCGCAACCACTATCGTAAAGTTGTGTAGTTACAACTACACCTCTCGACCTGTGGTAGAATGCTAGTAGAAGCATAGTTCCAGGGATCTTCATGTCAAAGACGTCACTGACGCCAGATGCCCAAGGCAGAAAATACATAAATTAAAAGTCAATTTGCAGCCATGTGCACGTAAGTAAAAGTCACACACCTGCAGATAATAATAAGGTGGTGCGCACTTTTTGACGAGTCAGCTGAGAATATGTAGCCTTTGATTTTCATGGAGGGGGGGGGGGGGGGGGGGGGGGTCCTTGTTAGTTTACGCAAACCAAGCCAAGAAGGCTGATTCTGATTTTGATAATATGATCTGCACAAAAGATAAACTTAGGTAAACAACGATGTCAATATTGTTGTCAAAATCTTAACCCAGATTGGAACTCTTGGACAGGGGACTGGTAACTGCTGTGCAACGGCGGCTGTCATCTGCCGGCCTTAACGCAATGCGCCACAGAAGTATGTGCAGGTGCCCGTTCACGTGCTACTAAACGTCATTAACCACCTTAGTCCAGACTACTGACGTTTGGAAACTATCATGGTCCAAACCTACAGTACTATGTAAGTACGACAGTTCGTGAATCGTGAATCGGGCGGTCAGTTAATAGGCCCATTTAAGGCACGAGCGCATCTGTGAGGCCAAGCCTCACCAAGTAGCCCGTTTGTTTACAACTAACATTACATTTAATTAAACTGCTTATAGGCTATGCCGAAATAGTTTCAACATTTTGAATATCACTGTCGGGTGATTTAGGAAATGCCTTATGGCTGAAAGCTGCTTGGGATGCCTCCTGTCAAGCAATAACCATACAAAAAGTTAAAAACAGATGACATGATGCGCGTCACTGACATAATGCGCAAATAATATAGCCTAGATATTCCAATATATTCGAATACATGTGTTTATTTTAGAGGGGATATTCGAACGTCATTTTTGAGCAATTTTGACAGCCCTAACAAAGCCTTGCGTTAATTCTTCAGGTGGGAAGTGACAGGAATTTTCATACGAGAGACGCTCTCATTGGTGGTTAGTATATGGAGTAGGGAATTGACAGCAACATATCCAATCACATTATGAGAGATGCTGAATTTAACATAAACTGCGATGTTTGATTTTAAATGAATGTAAATTTAGCCGGGACTGTAAGCTGGCACACGTGGGTGCCCGATGTTTTCAGTGGGTGCCAGAGAGACGGAGCACCCACGGTATCGGCGCCTATGACGAGCGTATCTCGCGGTTGTATCCAACAAACATGCAATGTGAACGTCTGGGATTGGGGAGAGCACTAAATGCTCTTCTGAATAAGCACGATTTTTGTCCAAATGATGTCCAAATGATGTCTGTCTATCATCGTTGCACTCGGAGAAAACCAGAATGTTTAATTTGTTTTGCATTTCTTCTACGGCTGCAAACGGGATTCACTCGCCGTTAACCAAATATTTCTTTATTAGGGCAGGGCAGGCATATTTCTGGCTATTAAATTATTTCTAAACCAGTCTGCTAAAGTCTGTAGTGAAGTCTGTGTAGGGTTTTCCAGCTCCATTTCTTTTTACGAGACACCCTGCTCACTTGAGACCTCTGCCGGTTGTTGCAGCATCGTTGCAGCGTCACTGCCAAAATACAAATTAAAGTCACGTGATGCCGCGTGATGCCGCGCGCGGACCGTGAGGGAAGCTGGCCAAGTCGAAGCACTGCCCACTGTATATTGGCCTGGCGGACATACCTGGGTCACACTGGGGTTATATTGGCCTGGTTGGCATACCTGGGTCGTGGTTGGCATGGTTGGCATACCTGGGTCGTGGTTGGCATGGTTGGCATACCTGGGTCGTGGTACTCGTACACTCTGAACAGGGAGCCGCTGGTCATGCCCGTGTTGAAAAGCTCCTGAACGCGGAATCCCACGCAGTATGGTGCGGCCGAGGGCACCTGAGAGGAGTCACAGGAACCATTACTGTACCCTGAACACTAGAGGAACCATTACTGTACCCTGAACACTACAGGAACCATTACTGTACACCCTTACTGAACACTACAGGAACCATTACTGTACACCCTGAACACTAGAGGAACTATTACTGTACACCCTTACTGAACACTACAGGAACCATTACTGTACACCCTGAACACTACAGGAACCATTACTGTACACCCTGAACACTAGAGGAACCATTACTGTACACCTGAACACTACAGGAACCATTACTGTACACCCTTACTGAACACTACAGGAACCATTACTGTACACCCTTACTGAACACTACAGGAACCATTACTGTACACCCTGAACACTAGAGGAACTATTACTGTACACCCTTACTGAACACTATAGGAACCATTACTGTACACCCTGAACACTAGAGGAACTATTACTGTACACCCTTACTGAACACTAGAGGAACCATTACTGTACACCCTGAACACTACAGGAACCATTACTGTACACCCTTACTGAACACTACAGGAACCATTACTGTACACCCTGAACACTAGAGGAACTATTACTGTACACCCTTACTGAACACTACAGGAAACATTACTGTACACTACAGGAACCATTACTGTACACCCTGAACACTAGAGGAACTATTACTGTACACCCTTACTGAACACTACAGGAACCATTACTGTACACCCTTACTGAACACTACAGGAACCATTACTGTACACCCTGACTGAACACTAGAGGAACCATTACTGTACACCCTGAACACTAGAGGAACCATTACTGTACACCCTGACTGATGCAACTAGGCTAATTGCGTATCTGTACACCCTTACTGAACACTACAGGAACCATTACTGTACACCCTGAACACTAGAGGAACCATTACTGTACACCCTGACTGATGCAACTAGGCTAATTGCGTATCTGTACACCCTGACTGGTGCAACTAGGCTAATTGCGTATCTGTACACCCTGACTGTATCTGTTCATTGCAATGTTGTACTTGCCCCTTTACTCCCCACTTCTCTTGTTTGTAGAGTGTAAACATAATGAGCTAAATTTGCAAAAAGTGCGTAAGTAACAAAGTGCAAAAACTAATCTCAGTGATGAAATGATGAGTACCGAGTCCAGTTGGATGATGACTTTGTCCCCGTCAACTTCGTAATCAGAGATGAGAGTCTCGAGGCCATTCTGCATCTGTGGAGGAGAGTCAGTTACCAGAACGTTACATTAACCATCAGACAACCAGCCAACCACAAACATCCATTATGTTACATTAATCAATCATCAGCCAACCAGCCAACCACAAACATCCATTATGCTACATTAATCAAACAACCAACCAACCACAACGATCCATTACATTACACTACATTTTTTTTCAACTGCTTACACACTATTTTTTTTCTTGTCACACAATTTTCTAAACATGTCTTTCAAACACCATAACCCCACACCAAGTCAGCAAAACCATACAGTAATTCTCAGTGTTTGACACAATTTTCTTAAACACATTTTGCAAAACACCACACACAATTTTTTAGCTAACACACAAAAATCAAACAAGAAGTAACTTCATTTCATTTTTCAAACACAACCTATCAAAATGGCACTCTTATTTGCCACTTATTCACACTCAGGGCCAGATGTACTAACGCTTTTGCGCCCACTTCAGGCGTATATTTGTATATTTGTGTGTGTGTGTGTGTGTCTCTCAGGGCCAGATGTACTAACGCTTTTGCGCCCACTTCAGGCGTGTTTGTTTCCCAACGTGCGTGTAAAATCATTGCGGGAGCTGAAAGTGGCAGATTGCGGGTTTCATGTCATGCGTATGCATTCATGGGAGGATCCAGGGGAAAGTGGGAGTTTAGCGTAAAAAGATGGGAGGGGAAGAGTAAAGAGCGCCTAATAATGTATTCCATGGTATGTACAAAGACTGCTCCTGAAAGCGCACGTCTATTCTGCACCTAAATACTTCCGCCTTGTAAAAGCAGGTGTTAATCCAAATTGAGGTTCAATGCGTCAATAATAGAACCTTTCAACAGAATTGCTATTTAGAGCACCAGTTTTGCAAGTCTTTGTACTATCAAAACAGGGCTTGAAAACAAAATTATTTTTCAAACGTTCCGTTCCGAACGGTTCAGGTAGGCCTATGTTTAACGGTTTCATTCTTGCATGCGTTCCGCCACCAACATATGGGTCCTGAACCAGTTCGGAACGCAAAATATTGTTCGTTCTGGCAGTGTTTGGCGGGCCTATCAAGTCTATTTTTGTGGACTTTACCTTAGAATAGACGTAGGCTACTCATTATTTCCCCTTGATTTAGCCTATACCATAGCTATGCCCAAAAATAATAAATCACAGGCGGCATCCAAAAACATTCAGATGGGCTATCCATCCCATAGCCTACAGACTTACTGTAGGCCTAACCTATGCCCAGGGTAGGAATTTCACGGCGGCCACGACGTAGCCCCTTGCGTTGGCCGTGATGCCCCTTTGAAAATCAGAGGTTTACAGGCCACGGTGGCCTTGGTGCCCCCTTCTTTCAATATTCTGCTTTGCGTCCTACTAATAGCGATTTTTATTTAGCCTGTGGCCTGTCAAAATAATCTTAGCATTCACAGCGCAAATTAATTTAGTATTTTACGCAGTGGAGAAAGTGACAGTGCAAGAAAGAAAGTGCGTCCAAATTCACCCATTCTTCTCAGTTTAACTACTCGGGAAGTAGCCTACTCATCATCACACAGACATCACAAGTATCACATGAAAGAGCTTTTTCTCAGCTTTTAAACGATGTTAGCCGATAATTGCTGTGTTGAACGGTTCGCGATAAAAGTAAATAATATAATTCAATTTGATCATACATTCTACTGAAGGTTTTGCATCCATGATCTCCCTACCCATTCATATCGGTGGAATACTTCACGAACTCTTCTTTTAACACATGACAAACCATATATAAGAATAAACAGCAGACCTTACCGAACACAAAGGTGTAAAACAGTCCCCTGTACAGTTAGCTGTTCCAGAGTAATCCAGTTTCGAATTTGCAGTAAATTTCGACATGCATGGATGTCTCCAAATTTGGGCTTTAAGTTTTACAATGTGTTTAAATTGTTCCACATGATTTCATAATGGGCCAAATACAAAATAAATGTTACAAATATCGCCTAGATATTGGTAAATCAGAGGACAGCTGACTAACAGTTTGTGAAAGTAGCCTTAATGATCACAAAATGCTAAGCATGCATCTAGGCTATTTGAGTTTCTTAAAGTTGAGCTGTGCTTAAATTGTTCAATACATGATTTCATAGCAGGCCAAATATAAAATAACTGTTATATGTAGCCTAGATATCTGTAAATATTAGATGATCAGATGATTTACAGTTCTATGTAATATGTCATTTTTCATGGTTTTGTCATGTTTCATACAGTGATGCAGGGCTACTGCAGTGAATAGGCTAAATACAACTTTGATCATTTTTATATGCTATAGTTAACTTTGGCCTTGGTGCCCTGACATGTGGCCTTTGTGCCCCCCACCAAATATGCCCAACTGAAGGCCAAGTGGCCTTGCCCCCAGAATGGTGAAATTCCAAGCCTGCCTATGCCTATAAATAATTTCTAGTTTTATCCATATGGAGATCTTCAAAGACTTGCGCTATAATTCCAATCCTGTTTATAAACAAATCTGTCTGTTGCTGACAAGGCCTATCTCAAATTTCCCGTTTAACTAAGGCTATAATTGCGCAAACATTTCAAATCCCGACTTTAAAACGACAAGGCGTGGACAGGCAAAATAGGCTATTACGCATATAGGCTACAAACAATTTCCAAATCAGTTTCAGTAGCCTACGCTACGAGCTGGCCTAAGATCCGAAGTGGCAGACGGATAGGTTACATTACAACAGCAAGACAAAATATACACATTTGGACCAAAGGTCCATTTATTCCTTTTTTTTTCAAACTGCAGAAATCAGTACAGTACTACAGTAGTTGGCTACATAGCGGCTTGTTAGCTCACATTAACAGTGTAGATGCGGGCTTGTTTTTCGCACAACCGGAAATAGTCTCCCTGACATAGGATATGCTTTTGTGAAATTTTATAAAATATATAGAGAACGAAAAAAAAAAACGTTATTAACCGGTTTTGTGGATTTCAGAATAACGTTTCTGTTCCGGAACAGTTTTGTTTTCGTTTCCGTTTCCGCTCCTCGTAAAATTACGTAAAATTCCGTTCGTTTTCGGTTTTCGTTTTCGTTCCTTGAACCGGTTCGGAGCCATGTATCAAAAGCAACACTAACATTGTTGGCCTTTCGAATGTCTTACTTTCAGTTACACATCATCCACTTAAACTTTCCTACTTACTAGATTTGACCAATCTTCCATAGCCTACGAGCAAATAGTTTGAGTAGAACTACTGATCTTCATTATCTCCCTGCTTGTTTACATCTTATCCTCTATGGTATTATTTCATGATCGCTAAATGTTTGATTCTTTTTAATGTTGTCATCAGTTAACTTCATTCAACTGTGCTTGTAGGCTCTTCCATTCAGTTGTGGACGTTCGTAAATTGCGTTTATGGGCGAAGAGAAGCAGAGAAAGGCGCAGTTTACACCAAGGATTGAACGATTGATAAATATGACGGAAACTTGGGTCTGTCAGCGTTCGCAATCTGCGGTTTGTCCATGACGCTGATAACGTTATGTTCGCAAATGTACGTACATCTGGCCCTCAGTCCTCAATGTACAAACAGTAAAATTTATTTACTGAACACGATCCGATCATTGCCTTAGTACAGGCCTATATATGTATAGACCCTTTCAATCCGTTCCTAGAGCATTTATGGTTGAAATGTTCAGAACCAATGCAGATACCTTGAAATTAAAATTGATTGGACTTTAGCGTAATGTTCTACAAAAAGTTGACTTTACGTAAAACTTGTCTTTTGTGCCCAAGTTACCATTAGCTCAATGTTGTTTTCTGTGCCTCCGGAAATGCCTTTAGACAGTTGAAAGGGTCTATAGGCCTATTACAGTTTTTTACAACTGTTTACACACATTTTCGAAACAAACATTCCTAAACGTTCCTAAGGAATTTCTGAAGGCACAAATTTTGCTTCTTTTTTCTTGTTGGCTGTAAAATATCGTATCCACAACAGCACATTACTTGGGAAAATCACTACTTTTTGGTTTCAATATCGCTTACTACATGTTTACCGGGTATTTCAACTTCTCTCTGTAGATGACTTTCACACTTGTATGGAAATATACATAGAGGCCCATGAAAGACAGAAGAGCTTTAGTTTTTGAGCAACAGTGTGTACATGATGTATCTAAAATGTCAAATTATGACAAAAGATTTATTATCACAATACAACAGCATGGTTAAGAACGCAAGATCACACTATTTTTCAGAACTTATTTCTGCCCATACAGTGGGCAGTGCTTCGACTTGGCCAGCTTCACTCGCGGTCCGCGCGTGGGATCACGCGGTATCACGCGACTTTAATTTGTATTTTCCCAGTGTGACGCTGCAACAACCCAAACAACCGGTAGATGGCTCAAGTGAGCAGGGTGTCTCGTAAAAAGAAATGGAGCCTGGAAAACCCTACACAGACTTCACTACAGACTTTAGCAGACTGGTTTAGAAATAATTTAATAGCCAGAAATATGGCTGCCCTGCCCTAATAAAGAAATATTTGGTTAACTGCGAGTGAATCCCGTTTGCAGCCGTAGAAGAAACGCAGGACAAATGAAAGGACAAAAAAACATTCTGGTTTTCTCCGAGTGCAACGATGATAGACAGACATCATTTGGACAAAATATAGAGCATATTAACCTCCGTTGCTCAGCCAAATGCCTTCCTGTTATGTCCTGTTATCACGGAGTTACAGGCGATAAACGATTTTTGATGGTCACAAGTTTACTTCATTAGCGGTTTATTTTTTTGATTATTAAAGAGTGTTTTTCATTTAAAGGTTTGACTTTGTGCTTATTCAGAAGAGCATTTAGTGCTCTTCCCAATCCCAGACGTTCACATTGCATGTTTGTTTGTAAAGGATGCAACCGCAAGATACGCTTGTCATAGGCGCCGATACCGTGGGTGCTCTGTCTCTCGGGCACCCACTGAAAACATCGAGCACCCACGTGTGCCAGCTTACAGTCCCGGCTAAATTTACATTAATTTAAAATCAAACATCGCAGTTTATGTTAAATTCAGCATCTCTCATAATGTGATTGGATATGTTGCTGTCAATTCCCTACTTCATATACTAACCACCAATGAGAGCGTCTCGTATGAAAATTCCTGACACTTCCCACCTGAAGAATTAACGCAAGGCTTTGTCGGGTCTTCAGCCCCGAATGTTTAAAATGTATATAGCCCTGAATATCATTTTAAAAGTAGTCTGACAAAGCTTATTGTTTTGTGACACAGCTAAACACTGGTACCTCATAGAACGTCTATAACATAGCCTAGGTGGTCGCAACTCACAAAAGTAAGCAGATAGAAAGAACTCACGCAAATCTAGCCTACAACACGCAGACAGCTTCATGCGCAGGAGAGAGAGCGCGCGCACTGTGCCTTATGATTGTTGCCTTCTGATGGTATCTTGCTAATTCACTGAACTGCATTAGGTGACACAAATGGTATTGCCTTTATCTTATAACTCCTTGTCTGAGCGACTACCAGGCCTATGGTTTTTAAAAGTCAGATGTTCCCTGACAAAGACATTCGAAAATTAAGAATGTTTATTGACTTGAAAAATACACTAATTTTTGCAAACTCCCTTCATTCAACCCTTGAAGACATCGCGGTCTGGTGCGCTATGTAGATCGTTTCTCGTACCATTTCATTTCTCAGAATTTAGGTCTACAAGGATACAAGGATACAAGGATACAAGGAAGTTTATTGTCACATGCATATAGTTACTGGAAGTAAGAAATGCAGTGAAATTATGTCTGGTGTCAGCCTATTTGTGCATTAATGGGGGGGGATTGGGTGGGGGGCACCAACAAGGAGCACCCAAGAGCAACAGGGGCAAGGAAAAACTCCCTTACCAAGGAAGAAACCTTGGGCAGATCCACGGCTCAAGGGGCTAACCCAACTGCCAGGGGTCTTGGTGTGTGTGTTGGGGGGATGACAGGGGAGATGGGATAGTGTGCTGTGTATGTGGGGAGAGGGCAGTGTGCAATATGTGTGTTGGAGAAGCTTCCTCATGAGACAATGTGCTGTGTATTTGGGGGGGGGGGGGGGGGGCAGTGTGCTGTAAGTATGTTGGGGATGTGTGTTGGAGAAGCTTCCTGATGAAATAATGTGCTGTGTATGTAGGGGGGGGGGGGGGGGGGGCAGGGACTTACTATTGCAAGCAGAGTACTGTATGTAATGTATTTGAGTGATGACAGTGAAGATGTGTGTGTGGGCGGGAGGGGAGTGGGGCAGTGACTGTGTGTGTGTGTGTGTGTAGTGTGTAGGTGGGTAGGTGGGGGCAGTGTGCTGTAAGTATGTAGAGGATGTGTGTTGGAGAAGATCCTGAAGACAATGTGCTGTGTATGTAGGGAGGGGGGGCAGTGTGCAGCAAGTATGTAGAGGAGGCTTACTGTAGCAAGCAGTGTGCTGTATGTATGTGAAGTGATGACAGTGATGATGTAAGTGTGTGTGTTGGGGGGGGGGGGTCAGGGACTTACTATTGCAAGCAGAGTACTGTATGTAATGTATGTGAGTGATGACAGTGAAGATGTGTGTGTGGGCGGGAGGGGAGTGGGGCAGTGACTGTGTGTGTGTGTGTGTGTAGTGTGTGTGTGTGGGTAGGTGGGGGCAGTGTGCTGTAAGTATGTAGAGGATGTGTGTTGGAGAAGATCCTGAAGACAATGTGCTGTGTATGTGGGGGGGGGGGGGGGGGGGCAGTGTGCAGCAAGTATGTAGAGGAGTGCTGTATGTATGTGAAGTGATGACAGTGATGATGTAAGTGTGTGTGTTGGGGATGGGGGTGGGGTGGGGGGTGGGGGGGCAGAAAGGCTAGGCAATCAAGGACATGGGTAGATGGAGGAGAAATCAAAAATAATAAATAAAAAGTGTGCAAAAGTTGGAGAAAGTCAGATGTGTGTGTGTGTGTGTGTGTGTGTGTGTGTGTGTGTGTGTGTGTGTGTGTGTGTGTTTTGACGTGTGATGAAATAAGAAAATAAATAAAAGGTCTGTAGCATAGGGAGAGGGATGTAAAAGTGCTAAAAGTCTTGTAGGTGTGTGTGGGTGTGTGTGTGTGGGGGGGGGGGGGGGTCATGAGTGCTGAGGAGTGAATGAGTGCAAAGTCAGTATAGTGTGAGTTCAGAGTTGGGAAATGTTTGAGAGTGCTGAGGAGTGAATGTGTGCAAAGTCAGTATAGTGTGAGTTCAGAGTTCGGATGGCCTGGGGATAAAAACTTCTCCTGAGTCTCTCAGTTCTGGCTTTGTGACTACATAGGCGTCTTCTTGATTTCAGCGGTAGGAATAATCCATTGTTAGGATGAGAAGAGTCCTTCAGAATCTTTTGGGCTCTTAGGAGTACTCTTCTGGAATAGATATCTTGTAGAGCAGGGAGTTGAGTTCTTATAGTACGTTCAGCTGAGCGCACTACTCTCTGCAGAGTACTACAATCTCTAACTGTGGAGTTCCCATACCAGGTGATGATGCTACCAGTTAGAACACTCTCAACCGCTGAAGTGTAGAAGGCCTTCATGATGGATGTAGAAACTTTGAATTTCCTTAGCTGACGAAGGAAGTAGAGTCGTTGTCTGGACTTCTTCAGAACATATTGAGTGTTAACAGTCCATGTTAAGTCTTCAGTAATGTGGACACCAAGGTATTTAAAACTTGTCTACTAGGCCTACAATAACGTCATCACCAAATACATCTTTTATTTTTAGTTGATCAACCACAAAGTGTAGCATAGGCCTATTGTGCACAGTGCACTGACGACTGTAGCAGCCCAACGTAACCAGTTGTTGTAGATGAGAGGCAACCCCTTGTTTCAGATAGCCTGGACAACATGTTACCTGGGTGTTGCCTACATTATTAATTAATGGTAGCCTACAATAGTTAATTGATTTGCGTAACATATTAGTTGGCTCAAAGAGTAAGGAATCAGGATGGAGAGTCACGCGTGTGTTGCTTTTGCGGGATCGAATCCAGTTTAATGCTAGTTTTCAAAACATATATTTTTTACATGTCTTTTGTCCGAGTGGCTGTAATGTAGCCGAGCGCTGATGGCGTATGAAAAGCGACTTCAAACCGCCTAAAACAACTTGTTTGTGAATGTCTGACAACTGCTGCAGCGCATGCACGCGCAAGGAAACCAGTAGGTGGAGAAACCAGACGGCACACAACACCGGAACGATTTTAAGGCTATTTCGCATAGGCTACTCAATGGTGCTATTTCACACGCATTATAGCGACCCCCACTCACCGGGGTTAGTGGAAGGTGTTAATAGACGATTGGCGTAGCCTACAGTGGACTAGGGCTGTCAAAATTGCTCAAAAATGACGTTCGAATATCCCCTCTAAAATAAACACATGTATTTGAATATATTGGAATATCTAGGCTATATTATTTGCGCATTATGTCAGTGATGCGCATCATGTCATCTGTTTTTAAGTTTTTGTATGGTTATTGCTTGACAGGGGGGATCCCAAGCAGCTTTCAGCCATAAGGCATTTCCTAATTCACCTGACACTGATATTCAAAATGTTGAAACTATTTCGGCATAGCCTAAGCAGTTTAATTAAATGTAATGTTAGTTGTAAATAAACGGGCTACTTGGTGAGGCTTGGCCTCACAGATGCGCTCGTGCCTTAAATGGTAATACAAATCTTCACGATAGGCCTATAAACTGACCGCCCGATTCACGTTGGCTGGGGGGCAGGGGGGGCCATCAGACATTTGTTCCCAAGGGTCTATGAATTGTTAACCCGGCCCTGCCCCCAACGAACGCAACTTTCCACCTCTGAGATAGCTGAAAAGAAGTCTAGAGGACTCCTAACTCACTAGACCTACTTACTGTAGGCTGCGCAAACCACAAGCCTGCATTCGAAGCAGGCCTTCTGTTGAAGAATTTTATATAAATCCTCCGCTAACAGTAATCCTCCTACCCCCGCTACCACAGCTGTGGATAGTGTGGCATGCTCACGCTTTATGTCTCCTTCTTGCAAACTAGGCCTATAGC
>NC_055964.1:37812887-37830387 GCF_018492685.1 Alosa sapidissima | reverse complement strand
GCTTTGCCGTGCCGTGAGGTGTGACGCCTTTCTGGTGCCTCTGAGCACTAGGCATGTTGTTGCTGCTTGTCATGTCTATTTCCGCCTGCAGGGGGAGCTGGAGGCTCCAGTGGGTTGTCGTTAATGAGGGGCATGGCTCCGTGTAATGGACTCCAGAATAAAGCCTGTGTCCTGTGGCCTCATTCGGCCTCTCTGTTCTGTTCTGGCCTGACGCTGCTGAGAGCTGCGGCTACTCCACTTGAGAGTTCCAGTGGGTTGTCGTTAATGAGGGGGGTGGCTCCGTGTAATGGACTCTGGAATAAAGCCTGTGGGCCCCATCATGACATTCTAAAGTGCATCGTCACTCGTCAAAAGTCTATTCAAATTTAGTAGGATGTCCAGTTCACATTGGGAGGGGCTTCGTTATCAAAAGTGGAGCACATGGCGCATCAAGGTGTTCCTAGGTTTCTTAGTCAGTCATATGGGTGTGTTTGGGGCGTAACATCATTTTAAACCAATGAGAATGACATCTGTCATTCCCTTTAACGGCGCAAAGCGCGATATGTCAAATAAATGCATCGGTATTTTGGCATTCAACGGCGCATTTGAAGGAGACCGTATGAAATAGTCATTCTTAAACCATGCATTACTAAAACCTAGCATAGCCTTCACGCATTTGCTCTCGTCTATTATTTGAACTCATTGGCAAAGTGAAACTAACTTCACCAAGGTGTCAGTCAACGACAAGACAGTTATATGCAGTTACTTTCACTATTGACTGACAATGGGTTACCATCGAAAACATAGGCTGGAAAAAGCAACACTTACCCTAATGTTGCTCAAATGACTGAATAAAACAACATTTATCCTGCAGAGGAGTTGCTTATATCTCGTGACAGTGCGTCTTCAGCTGTGCTCCATACGTGTCTCTCGCCTCTCCCCTAATCACTTTTAACCGTCATTACCAATTTGCAAATGATGGTGAATAACTACTCATCATGAGATGTACAGTATTTCGTAATATCTTTATTCTAATTATGTTCCCATTGTAATCGTGCAATTTGTAATGCTTTGCATGGACGTGCGCTGGTGTGAGTTCATGAATGATAGAAGGATGGTGCGTGCACCTGCCAATATGACTGTTGACATGCGCTCTTAAAATAGCATATGAACAACTCGCCATTGACTTCTGACCAGGTGTACAATAACGATTTTTAGACAATGCGCCAGGCCCCTCCCTAGATTGTTAATTGCCACACCGCTGGGCGCATTGTTTAAAAAATAAACGTGCAAAATACCAAATTAAACTTTGCGCGGGTGGATGTTACGCCATGCGCTGGTGCCCAGAATACAGCCCTGTGTCTTGTGGCCTCATTCGGCCTCTCTGTCCTGTTCGGACTTGACGCTGCTGAGAGCTCCAATTGCCTTTTCTTTATGCACTACGCATACACATTGCTGACGCGCATAGCACTTTATTTGATCTTTTGTTGCTTCCCATTTACTGACTTATGTAAATATGTTGTAAATAAATTGAAGCTTATTATTATTTAAACGATACCCGACGGTGTCAGCCTATGTCCTTACCCTTTAAGCCAAGGAGTTTGTGACATATGGGGACTCGATCCAATTTTTTCACACACACACACACACACACACACACACACAGACATACACAACACCACCAGAAACCTGAACAGACACACACACACACACACACACAAGAGACACACACACACACAGACATAAAGCTCCACCAGACACCTGAACACACACAAACACACACACACATCCCGCCAGAGCTGGACCCAGAACTACAGCTGAACCAGCTGTACCGGTACAATGTTAAAAATGCCCCCATAGAGTAGCACTTTAGCTGCCCTCATAGTGTAGCTGCCCCATAGTGTAGTTGCCCCCATACTGTAGCTGCCCCCATAGTGTAGCACTGTAGCTGCCCCCATAGTGTAGCTGCCCCCATAGAGTAGCTGCCCCATAGTGTAGCACTGTAGCTGCCCCATAGTGTAGCTGCCCCCATAGTGTAGCACTGTAGCTGCCCCATAGTGTAGCTGTCCCCATAGTGTAGCTGCCCCCATAGTGTAGCACTGTAGCTGCCCCATAGTGTAGCTGCCCTCATAGTGTAGCACTGTAGCTGCCCCATAGTGTAGCTGCCCCCAGAGTGTAGCTGCCCCCATAGTGTAGCTGCCCCCATAGTGTAGCACTGTAGCTGCCCCCATAGTGTAGCTGCCCCATAGTGTAGCTGCCCCCATAGTGTAGCTGCCCCATAGTGTAGCTGCCCCCATAGTGTAGCTGCCCCATAGTGTAGCTGCCCCCATAGAGTAGCTGCCCCATAGTGTAGCACTGTAGCTGCCCCCATAGAGTAGCTGCCCCATAGTGCAGCACTGTAGCTGCCCCATAGTGTAGCTGCCCCCATAAAGTAGCTGCCCCCATAGAGTAGCACTTTAGCTGCCCCCATAGTGTAGCACTGTAGCTGCCCCCATAGTGTAGCTGCCCCCATAGAGTAGCACTGTAGCTGCCCCCATAGTGTAGCTGCCCCCAGAGTGTAGCTGCCCCCATAGTGTAGCACTGTAGCTGCCCCCATAGTGTAGCTGCCCCCATAGTGTAGCTGCCCCCAGAGTGTAGCTGCCCCCATAGTGTAGCACTGTAGCTGCCCCCATAGTGTAGCACTGTAGCTGCCCCATAGTGTAGCTGCCCCATAGTGTAGCTGCCCCCATAGTGTAGCTGCCCCAGAGTGTAGCGCTGTAGCTGTAGTGGCTGCTCTAGCTGTTGGCTCCAGATAGGTAGCACCGTTTTTTCCCGTTTTAAGATATATAAGATATACAGTATATTTATTACACGGCTCTTCAGAGTGCTGCAGAATGCCACATTCACTTGAATGGGCCTTCCCAACGTTCGGTGGTCTGCTAATTCTCAATAACAGACCGTTGCTAAGTATCCGCTCCGCTGGCGCGTCGGGGTCCGGTTCGCCCTGTCGGGACTTATTTTCCCAATAATGACCGGCGTTATATACATTATCCCTTACATAATATATGAGATATATTAAGATATGTTTTTTCCAAATGATCTGGACTTGATATTCTTTCCTGTGTTCATTTTAAGCCATGAAATAACCTATCCGCTAACCTCTTCATAGAGTGCCCTATGACAAGGTGACAATGTGCCTTACAAACAATATGAATGCCTATGGTTTAGACTAGAAAATTTAATTAAAGCTGCAGTTGGCAAGATTGTTTTGATCATATTCACTGAAACCAACACTATGCTCCGACAGAACAACATAAATCAGCCGGTTTTAGAAAGAAAACCGCACTTCTACCTCCACCTAAAACAAATCCACAGCTCCCGGTTCTTCTAGTCCAATTAAAGCAGGGCAGTGTGAGGTCTGACTGTCAATCACATTCTGGTGCAGTCTGGTGCGCACTGACGAGCACAAACTCGATGAGATGGTGCTCGGTGGTAGTGGGGGAGGGGCATGAGAGTTGTAAACATTCAACATTTACTATGTCCCCTCAATCTGTCAGACTTGCCAACTGCAGCTTTCCAATATTGACATTTGGCTGAATCCAAACAAGTTCATTTCAGCTTAAGTGACTAAGGTAGGACAAAGACCGTTAAGCTATCACTTAGACAATATTTATTTTATTATTATTTTTTTTAAATATCACTTATTTGGGCAAATGTTTTACAATTATGTGATGTGTGCTAAACAAAATACTTTGATCCAAATACTAAATTAATTATCTTTCATAAATAAAGCTTGAGTAGCTAAATAATGACATTGTGGCTTCACATTGAATTTCTTGAATTTCTTGAATTTCCCCTTGAGGATCAATAAAGTATCTATCTATCTATCTATCTATCTATCTATCTATCTATCTATCTATCTATCTATCTATCTATCTATCTAGAAGAGTCTGCTAAATGAAAGACCAAGTTTCGCTTACTGTTATGGGCTTGCCAACAGGTCTGCTGTCCGTGAGGGTGATGAAATCCAGGTCTCCTTTGGTCCTGTATGCCGCCTTGATGCCCATGTTCAGGATGGCATCCTTGGTCATGATGCTATACTTGGCCAAGGCCTCCAAGGTGAGTATAGTGTCCTATCAATAACACAGAGTTATGTAAGTATAAGTATAAGTATATATACTCTTTTGATCCCGTGAGGGAAATTTGGTCTCTGCATTTATCCCAATCCGTGAATTAGTGAAACACACTGCACACAGTGAACAAACAGTGAGGTGAAGCACACACTAATCCCGGTGCAGTGAGCTGCCTGCAACAACAGCGGCACTCGGGGAGCAGTGAGGGGTTAGGTGCCTTGCTCAAGGGCACTTCAGCCATGCCTACTGGTCGGGGTTCGACCTGGCAACCCTCCGGTCACAAGTCCGAAGTGCTAACCAGTAGGCCACGGCTGCCCCAAAGCTTAGCTTGACTTTCCCTGCTTGTGAAGTGGAGTAGAGTGATTGGTTGCCTGTGTTGGAGGCCAGATTCCAGTTGTTCACTTGTGGTGTGTGCATATTGATTGGTCATTTGCAATGGATGCCTTATGTTGATTGGTCACTTCGCAGGGGTGTCTGCCTCTGATTGGTGACCTACGTTGGGTAATTGGCTTCTGATTGGTCTCCTGTGTGGACGTCCTGCCTGACAGTGATTGGTAACTGGTGTCTGTTGCCTGCCTCTAATTGGTCCCCTGAGTGTGGTGGCTGATTCTGATTGGCTGGCTTGTACCTGCGTAGAGTAGAATCCTCCGCCGTAGCGCTGGTCCTGCGTGAGCCAGGTGAGGATGGGTTTGACGTGGGAGGCGTGGCCTCTCAGCAGGGCGGTCAGCAGCACGTAGACGGTTGTCTCCGCTGTCTGGGCCGACGCCTTATGTGGCTTCAGGGGGTTCGCAGCCGACGAGTCTTCCTGCCAGAAGCGCACCACAGGTGGGTTACCTGCAGGGACACACGGAGACATGACACACACATGAGCAGATATGGAGACAGGACACACACACGAGCAGACACAGGACACACACATTAGCAGGACACACACATGAGCAGACACAGGACACACACAGGAGCAGACACAGGACACACACATGAGCAGATACAGAGACAGGACACACACACGAGCAAGAAACACACATGAGCAGGACACACACATGAGCAGAGACAGGACACACCCATGAGCAGGACACACACATGAGCAGATATGGAGACAGGACAGGAGACACAGCTACCTGCAGCACAACACAACACAACACAACACGACTCAATGAAACACAGTACAGCACAACACAACACAACACAACACAACACGACTCAATGAAACACAGTACAGCACAATGCAACACAACACAACACAACACAACATGACTCAACACAACACGACTCAATGAAACACAGTACAGCACAATGCAACACAACACAACACAACACAACACAACACGACTCAATGAAACACAGTACAGCACAATGCAACACAACACAAAACAACACAATGCAACACATGCACTCCATTTGCAAACTGCCAAAAGAAAAAGCTCACTGAAAAAGAAGAAGGGTTCGCTGGCCTGTTCTTCTTCTTCTTCAGTGAGTTTTTTTAGCAGTTTGCAAATGGAGTGCATTACCTCCACCATCTGCTGGACTGAGGTGTAATGGCAAGTGTACCCTGTAGCCTCGCTCTGGCCGCCGGGATTCCCGCGCCATAGCCTCGCTCTGGCCGCCGGGTGAATAAGGCGAAAGAAGCAATGCAACACAACACGACACGACACGACGCGACACGACTCGACTCAACACAACACGATTTAACACAACACGACTCAATGAAACACAGTACAGCACAATGCAACACAACACGACACGACACGACGCGACACGACTCGACTCAACACAACACGATTTAACACAACACGACTCAATGAAACACAGTACAGCACAATGCAACACAACACGACACGACACGACGCGACACGACTCGACACGACTCGACTCAACACAACACGATTTAACACAACACGACTCAATGAAACACAGTACAGCACAATGCAACACAACACGACACGACACGACGCGACACGACTCGACTCAACACAACACGATTTAACACAACACGACTCAATGAAACACAGTACAGCACAATGCAACACAACACGACACGACACGACGCGACACGACTCGACTCAACACAACACGATTTAACACAACACGACTCAATGAAACACAGTACAGCACAATGCAACACAACACGACACGACACGACGCGACACGACTCGACTCAACACAACACGATTTAACACAACACGACTCAATGAAACACAGTACAGCACAATGCAACACAACACGACACGACACGACGCGACACGACTCGACACGACTCGACTCAACACAACACGATTTAACACAACACGACTCAATGAAACACAGTACAGCACAATGCAACACAACACGACACGACACGACGCGACACGACTCGACTCAACACAACACGATTTAACACAACACGACTCAATGAAACACAGTACAGCACAATGCAACACAACACGACACGACACGACGCGACACGACTCGACTCAACACAACACGATTTAACACAACACGACTCAATGAAACACAGTACAGCACAATGCAACACAACACGACACGACACGACGCGACACGACTCGACTCAACACAACACGATTTAACACAACACGACTCAATGAAACACAGTACAGCACAATGCAACACAACACGACACGACACGACGCGACACGACTCGACTCAACACAACACGATTTAACACAACACGACTCAATGAAACACAGTACAGCACAATGCAACACAACACAACACGACTCAACACAACACAAAACAACACAACACGACACAACACAACATGACTCAACACAACACGACTCAATGAAACACAGTACAGCACAATGCAACACAACAAACACAACACGACTCAACACAACACAACACGACTCAACACAACACAACACGACTCAACACAACACAACACAACACAACACAACATGACTCAACACAACACGACTCAATGAAACACAGTACAGCACAATGCAACACAACACAACACAACACGACTCAACACAACACAACTCAATGAAACACAGTACAGCACAATGCAACACAATATAACTATCTCTCCCACTTGCTTCGGGCCTGCTCTCCATTGTCTTGTGAATAAAGGCTAGAAAAGCCCCAAAATAAACTTTAAAAACATGGCGGGGGTAAATCAGGCTGTATTGAATATTCCATCTAAATACAGTCATCCACCCAACCATCCAGCCATCTATCCATCCATCCATTCTCCCATCCATCCATCCATTCTAACAAATAAGAAAGAATTGCATGGAGGACGGACTATAAGACTGATGCTGGCTGTGGCCCAGCTGCTGGGGTTCTGACCTTTGACACTGGCGGCCGCCTGCAGTCCCTCGTAGAGCGTTACGGACGGAATGCTGCTGCTGTCGAGGAGGCTGAGAGCGTAGGCCGTCACCGCTCGCACGTACAGGCTCTTCAGCTTCCCCGACTGGACACTGTCGAACAGGAAGCTCTCTGCCTTCTTCAGGGACTCCGAATACAGCTTGCTCAGAACAGACACAACAGGCAGGAAGAGTTCAGCGCTGGAGGAATACAGCGTATACAGCTGCTGCGGCAAACAACTCTCTCTCATTAACAACTTCTGTGGCGATGCACAGATTTTACGGCAATTTTATGGTTATACAGATTTTAATGGATTTGTCTGCTGGGATATTCAGGTGGGCATCTGATGATGTTGGCATTTATGGGTTTATAATGATTTTTTTCCTTTCATGATCATGAATGTTTTAAGTTTCTCGAGATTTCATTCAAAATCATAGAAATGTTTTAAGTTTCATAGCTACCTGGAGATTACATTCATAATCATAGAAATGTTCTAAGTTCCATAGTTACCTGGAGATTACATTCTGGAACCTCCGCCATGGCGTTCTTGATTCCGATGATGACGAAGGACGTGAGGTAAGCGGCCTGTTCTGTGGTGTCGGCTCCAGCGCCCTGCAATACACACCCACACCCATCAGGGACACGCTACACACACACACACACACACACACACACACACATCAGGCACACGCTACACACACACACACACACACACACCCACACCCATCAGGGACACACTACACACATACACACCCACACCCATCAGGGACACGCTACAGACACACACACCCATCAGGGACATGCTACACACACACACACACACACACACACATCAGGGACACGCTACACACACACACACGCATCAGGGACACGCTAACTCCCGTTCCCAAGAAACCACACCCCAGTGAGCTTAATGACTTCAGGCCTGTCACTCTAACATCACATGTGATGAAAACAATGGAGTGGCTGGTCTTAGGTATGCTCAGACACGCATCAGGGACACGCTACACACACACACACACACATCAGGGACATGCTACACACACACACACATCAGGGACACGCTACACACACACACACACACACATCAGGGACACGCTACACACACACACACACACACACATCAGGGACACGCTACACACACACACACACACATCAGGGACACGCTACACACACATCAGGAACACGCTACACACACACACATTAGGGACACGCTACACACACACAAACACACACACATCAGGGACACGCTACACACACACACACACATCAGGGACACGCTACACACACACACACACACACACATCAGGGACACGTTACACACACACATCAGGGACACGCTACACGCATCATGAGGAAAAATAAATACAAATATATGAAGAATGATAAAAGAGAAATAAACCCGACAGACTGATTTAGACTCGGACAAGTTCACACCATGTTCTTTGCATTACCATAGATTCCCTCGGAAAAAAAGAAAAAGACAACTATCACAACAACAACTATCACAACAACAACAACAAAGAAGAAGAAAAATGACACCACATTTTGGCAACTAATGGCGACTAACGCTTAACATGTGTGTGGTAACTACCATGAGTTTTATAGGCTTGTAGTTGGATGTTTCCAGGAAAGACCCATCTGCTTTCTGACAGCTGTTGACCAGCCAATAGATGCACTTGGAGACATCATTGCCATCCACAGCAGTGTACTTGTTCACTTCTGCCAGAGTCTTCACCATGAGAGCAGTCAGCCTGGGAAAAAGGTTTGCATAGACATTATTATATTACATTATATTACATAGCCGATTTGAATTTAAAGCATCAGCTATGTGAACACATGTTAAAATAGCAGCAGCTGCAGAAGTGAGGAGGGAGGAGTGGGGTAAGCTAACTATGGTGACTGTGGACTGTGGTTATTTAACCACGCCTTTCTGGTTTTCACTGGACACTTTCTAGTCTGATAGACTTCCTTTGACCCCGGAATGTTATAAGGCTAAAGAGAATAAGCTACATCGAAAAGTGCGGACAAGAGATAAATACCAATTCTTGCACAATAGGGCTTTAGCCAGAATATAGTATAGCAGTAACACCTGAGCCTTGCTTAATCATGTGTTGTGAAGTGTTAGCAGCACTAGCCGCATGCTTATCATGAAGTGTTAGCAGCAGTAGCGTTAGCAACACTAGCGTCAGCAGCACTAGCATTAGCAGCACTAGCTGCATGTTTAACATGAAGTGTTAGCAGCACTAGCATTAGCAGCACTAGCTGCATGTTTATTATGAAGTGTTAGCAGCTCTAGCACTAGCTGCATGTTTATCGTGAAGTTTTAGCAGCACTAGTCACATATTTATCATGAAATGTTGGCAGCACAAGCACTAGCAGCACTAGCGTTAGCAGCAGTAGCACTAGCTACATGTTTATCATGAAGTGTTAGCAGCACTCATATTAGCAGCACTAGTGTGGTAGATTTTTTTGAAGATGTCATGTGTTGCCAGGCAGCAGCCAAGAGATGTAGTAAAGTTCATGAAGAGTTCATGTGCAGCCAGGTGGCCAGGCAGAAGCTGGGGTAGGATGTCATGCACGTGCGCAAACGTGACACAGGCCTACTAATTAGCAGCACTAGCCCCATGTTTATCATGAAGTGTTAGTAGCACTAGCCACATGTTTATCATGAAGTGTTAGCAGCACTAGCGATAGCAGCACTCGCCGCATGCTTATCATGAAGAGTTAGCAGCACTAGCGTTAGCAGCACTAGCCATGTGTTTATCATGAAGTGTTAGCAGCACTAGCGTTAGCAGCACTAGCCACATGTTTATCATGAAGTGTTAGCAGCACTAGCGTTAGCAGCACTAGCCACATGTTTATCATGAAGTGTTAGCAGCACTAGCACTAGCCACATGTTTATCATGAAGTGTTAGCAGCACTAGCCACATGTTTATCATGAAGTGTTAGCAGCACTAGCGTTAGCAGCACTAGCACTAGCTGCATGAAGTGTTAGCAGCACTAGCACTAGCCACATGTTTATCATGAAGTGTTAGCAGCACAATACGCATGTTTACCATGTGCTTGCTTCTCTGTCCTTCCACATGCTGAAGGCGTCGTTGACTCTTGTCTTAAAGGACATGATGCTGATGAGGCCTGGGCAAACAGAACACACAGACATTCTGAGAATGTTTGAAAATGCATGTCTGAGAATGTTTCAGTAGTGATGTAAAAGTCCAGCTTCAGAAAGTAAAAGTCCTGCCATGTATTAGTTCTACCTGTGCGCTAAACCAGTGTTTTTCAACCTTTTTTGTGCCACGGCACACTTTTGACACTTAAAATGTCCCACGGCACACTTTTAACACTTAAAATGTCCCATGGCACACCAACATCCTGTGGGAAGAAAAAATAAACATACCATAGCCTAAAACTTCAAATAATACACAGATATGGCCTTATTATGGCTTCTATGCAAGACCTGTTCAATAAAACAAGTGCCCTCTGTTTCATTTGTAGGTGACTATATCTAATTTATTTGTTGTTATAAACTAGATATGTGATGATTCTGTGAATACTGGATATGGGGCCCCCGTTGTACAATGCCTGTACAATTACTTTTTTTGAGTAACTACCCCAACACTGTTAGTGCTAATTAGAATTCGCTAATTAAGTGAATGGTTGGAACACAAATGTGGCAGGACTTTTACTTTCTGAAGCTGGACTTTTGAATCAGTGTTTCAGGCACAATTAGGGTATGCCTGAGTGGTAAAAAAATGATTTGTTTTACGTCAATAAGCATAAATAAGCATGCACATCTTGACATTGGTTTGTGGAGAAGTGGTGCGCACATCCAAAATATATTTTTACAGGTGCCAGACCCCCTCTCTGTTTGATCTGATCTACCAAAGACCTGTTGGCTGGTATCTGTTATCTGATCTACCAAAGACCCGTTGGCTGGTTGGTATGTTTGATCTGATCTACATAAGACCCGTTGGCTGGTATCTGTTTGATCTGATCTACCAAAGACCCGTTGGCTAGGCAGCCTCACCCTCCTTCATCTTGTTTTTGAGGTCGGCCTTGATGTCGGCGGCCTGGGGCCCAAGGCTGGCCCAGTGGCTGCCCATCTCCATGTAGTGGTACACGTAGTAGAGGGGCAGGAGACCCATCAGCTCCTTCTCAGCAGAGCCCCGTGGCAGGTTCACCAGCTGCTGAAGCCCCTTGGGGTCGTTCATGATGGCCAGTACCTCTCCCAGCAATTCACCTTCACACACAAACACAGACACAATTCCATTCCATTTCACTCAATTCAAGTCACTCATCGAGACATTTCATTTGGCTGAGTGTAGCACAGATATGTTTAGCTCAGTTCAGTTGAATTTAAATCAATTCAATTCAGTCAGACTCATTTTGGTCCATAGTTGTCAACATTGAGCATTGAAAATAAGTGAGATTTCCTGGGTTTCTTAGACAAAATACTCGTTTCAAAATTCTTCTTTCTGTTGCTGTCACACTACAAAACTGCTGCACTAACTAAACGAGGTGGGGCTAGGTTGGCATTAAATCTCACATAAACCATGCTATTATCTCACATAAACCATGCCATTATCTCACATAAACCATGCCATTATCTAAACATCTGTTTCACTGGAAGGGCAAGGGGGAAACAACAGGACAACAGTACAAAGACTATCAGGTCCGGTGGTAGGGCTAATGTTATGAGAATATTAAAATATGGGATATTTTACAGGAAAATATTAAAACAGGAAGATGGCAGGAAAAAAGCTGTTCCTGTTTAAACATGCCATTTGTTACGGCTGTTGTTCCTGTTTAAACATGACGTTTGTTACGGCTGTTGATCCTGTTTAAACATGACGTTTGTTACGGCCGTTGATCCTGTTTTAAACATGCCATTTGTTACGGCTGTTGTTTTTGTTTAAACATGTCGTTTGTTAGAGCCGTTGTTTCTGTTTCAACATGGCGTTCGTTAGAGCCATTGTTAGTGTTTAAAGATGGCGTTTGTTACGTAAAGCTGTTGTTCCTGTTTAAACATAGCGTTTGTTACGGCCGTTGATCCTGTTTAAACATAGCGTTTGTTAGAGCCGTTGTTCCATTTTAAACATTGTGTTTGTTAGAGCCGTTGTTCCGTTTTAAACATGGTGTTTATTACAGCCGTTGTTCCGTTTTAAACATGGCGTTTATTACAGCCGTTGTTCCGTTTTAAACATGGTGTTTGTTACCGGTAAGAGTGAGGCGCCGCTCCACTGGTGAGTTTGGCACCACCTTTGGAGGAAAAGAGTTCCTCAGCTCCACTTTTCTCTTGGCACTTCCTGGGGGAGAGAAATCCAGAAAGATGTCACTATTGCTTTTTACTGTCAACTCTGGTGTACTGGACTGTACTGAATTTTATGCAGAAAACAAACAAAAACACAAACAAATGAACAGAGAGACAAATGAGACTTAGAGAGGATTAGAACATGAACTTCAGGAAGCCTCAATCTGACACCAAACAGCCAGGCTCTCTGGCACGTCCAATATTACACAATAGTGACACCGCAAGTGATGGAGTTTAGTTTGTGTAGCTTTATCTGATGTTTGTGAGGTTTCATTTTAGGTTTGTGTGATCTGAGGTTTGTGTGAGCTAATGTGAAGTTTGTGTAATTTCATCTGAAGCTTGTGTGGTTTTATTTAAAAGGTGTGATTTCATGTGAATTTTGTGTGATGTCGTGTGAGCGTACTGTATGTGAGGTTTGTGTGAGCGTATGTGAGGTTTGTGTGAGCGTATGTGAGGTTTGTGTGAGCGTATGTAGAGGTTTGTGTGAGCGTATGTAGAGGTTTGTGTGAGCGTATGTGAGTTTTGTGTGAGCGTATGTGAGGTTTGTGTGATGTCGTGTTAGTTTTCTTGGAGCATATGTGAGGTTTGTGTGAGCGTATGTAAGGTTTTTGTGATGTCGTGTGAATGTTGTGTGAGTGTATGTGAGGTTTGTGTGAGCGTATGTAAGGTTTGTGTGATGTCGTGTGAATGTCGTGTGAGCGTACTGTATGTAAGGTTTGTGTGAGCGTATGTGACGTTTGTGTGATTAAATGATGTTGTGTGGAGGTTTGTGTAATGTTGTGTAGAGGTTTGTGTGATGTCGTGTGGAGGTTTGTGTGAGCGTATGTGAGGTTTGTGTGAGCGTATGTGAGGTTTGTGTGATGTGGTGTGGAGGTTTCTCTGCAGCCTGACCGTAGATGCCCTGGGGGTCGATGGTGGCCCCAGTGTTGTCCTCAGTCAGGATCCCTTCAGGCTGTTCCACAAAAACAACACAGAAAATAGGAGTGTGAACAACAAAGTATGTAATACCAGTTTATAACACCAGCTAGCCATTAGCAAGCCTGTAGGAGAGCACGCCTATGTTCCCACAGCCCTATGTTCCCCAACCCATCCACCCAAACCTCAGGCCTAACCCATCCACCCAAACCTCAGGCCTAACCCATCCACCCAAACCTCAGGCATAACCCCAACCCATCTACCCACACCTCAGGCATAACCCCAACCCATCCACCCAAACCTCAGGCCTAACCCCAACCCATCCACCCACATCTCAGGCCTAACCCCAACCCCAACCCAAACCTCAAGCCTAACCCCAACCCTAACCCAAACCTCAGGCCTAACCCCAACCTTAGAAATGTGTGAACATAGGGCTGTGGGAACATATGGCTGACCCTGCCTATAGCTAACTGGTAGCTAACCCACTTCCAGTGAAAGTTCGTAATCTGGTCCTCTCACTATATACCAATCATTCCATAACCAAAAAACAATTTGATTTCCTGATCGGACCAGACCAACCCAGACCCCGCGCCTTTTATCTTCTCCCCAAAATCCACAAGCCACCTGACTCATGGACAATTCCCTTCGCAGTCCCTCCTGGTAGACCCATAGTTTCAGATTGTAGTTCCACCACTTATAACATTTCTTTTTTCATAGATCATTTTCTTAATCCCCTCTCCACTAAACACCCCACATACATACAAGACACATATGATTTCATACACAAAATCCGGCCCATGGCAGTTCCCAACCATACTTACCTGTTCACCATCGATGTTGACAGTCTCTATACCAACATTGACACCATCTCAGGCCTTCAAGCAGTACAGCACAAATTCAATCAATTTCCAGATCCCACACGCCCAGACAATACTTTTACTTCAACTTTTAGAAATCTGCTTATGACTTTGACGACAAACTGTTTTTACAAATCCATGGAACTGCCATGGGCCAGAGATTCGCCCCCGCATATGCCAACATCTTTATGAGCGAGTGGGAGCAAGAAGCCTTAGCCAAATGTCCCCGGAAACCCCTCTTTTTCTATCACTTCCTGGATGATCTCATCGGCGCCTGGACTCACACACTAGACCAATTCACTGACACCACACTACAATTAAACTGAAATCCACAATCGACCCTCACTCTGTCAATTTCCTGGACACCACAGTTTTTCTTACACCATCCACTCCAACACATAGTTCCCTCAGTACTAAAATTTTCTTCAAACCCACTGATACGCACGCACTTTTGCATAAATCCAGTTACCACCCCAAACACACTTTCCGAGGCATCATTAAATCACAAATCATTTGTTTCCACCGGATCTGCACTTTTCCCACAGACCTCCAGGAAGCGATAGAAATTCTCTTTAGAGCCCTCCGCCCCCGTGGATATTCGAAGAGATTCCTCAGGAAAATTAAAACAGACACCCTGACCCTTCCTGCTCCCACTCGCTCTGACACTAATTCCCCTCCCACCATAATGCCCCCCCCAACCCCACTGCCACACCTTTCATTCCACTAGTCACTACCTTTTCACAACCCACCACACATTTGCACCACACTCTCAAACAACACTTCACCCACTTTCAGTCCTCCCACACTCACTTCCAACATCACAGACTCATCTCAGCCTTCCGTAAAAACAAAAACCTTCAAGACCTCCTCATTAGATCACGTTTCTCCAGGAAGCCCCCACTCAAGCCATCACCACAGGAGTCCTTCTTCAAACCACAACACTTCATCACTAACCTTCACTCACACCTTTCTGCCCCTAACACACCCCTCTCACTAGACATCACAAATGCTGTCTACATCATCACATGCAATAAATGTCACTTACAGTACATAGGAGAAACAGGTCACTCAATCAAAACCAGACTCAAACAGCATCTATACACCATTTCTAGGAACTCACGCACCTCCCACATAGTCACACATTTCCAGCAACACAGCACTGCACACCTTGGCATTTGTGGTCTCGAGAGCAACCCCGGCTGGACCCGAGCACAGAGGCAACGAGCAGAACGGAGCTGGATCAATAAACTTTCTTCCCCCTTGGTCTCAATTAATCCACTCCTCTGTTTCTTCTGGTTCTCAATAAAGCTACATTTTTCTTTCTCCCCCCTTCTTTTCCCAGGTCCTGTCTTATTTATAAACCATTATTATGTTATTAATCCTTTATTACTTTGTTATTACTTTTAACCCCCCCCTTCTTTTAACCCCCTATTTTTACCCCTTTAGTCCCTAGTTCGCCACCCCAGTTGTTCTACTCCCCCTAGACTACCTTCACCCCAGTGGTTCTACTCCCCCTCGACTACCTTCACCGACTACCTTACCTACCTTTTTTATTCTTTTGCACTTCTTTACACAATTTAGACGTGTTGTACCATTTCCTTTTGCAGTGTCGTGCCTATTTTCAAAGGTTGTTTTCATGAATTTTACACTTTTGATTTTTAGCACTTTATAGCACTTTTCCTGGTTTTAGTCCTATCCCCTACCCTTGCACTTACCCCTTTCTTTTAGCCCCAGTCCCTAGCTTTACCCCCACCCAGCTGCTTGGCCTAACCCCAAACCCCCATCCCTTAACCTAACCTACAGCCACTTGGCTAAATTCCAACCCCATTCCCCTAGACCTATCTCAGTTCCCACCCCTAGCATCTACCCCTTAGCCTAAGCCTAACCCCAACCCCAACACCTAACCCCAACCCCTTAGCCTAACCCCAACCCCTACACCTAACCCCAACCCCAACCCCCACCCTAAGGCTAACACCAACGCCTACAGCTAACCCTAACCCCAACCCCTTAGCCTAACCCCCAACCCACAGGCTAACTTCAACCCCAAGGGCCAACTCCAGCCCCCCACCCCTTATCCAAATCAGCCCCTTGGCTTAAACCCAACCCCTCATCTTACCCCTTTATTTATTAATTATTTATTTATTTAATTTTCTTTTTCATTTTTTCTCCCCCTTTTCTAATATACATAATTTCTTAATTAAATATTTCTTTATATATATATATTATTTTATTACTAGACAGTTGCCTTCTTCCTACCCTATTCCCCTCCTTGTTGGTGTGGTTGGATCCAATCGACCAGTGCACTCACAGTCACCCACTCCACCAAAGATCATGTTCCCCTAACCCAACCCCAACCTTAGAAATGTGTGAACATAGGGCTGTGGGAACATATGGCTGACCCTTCCAGTGAATTAAGCTACTGTGCTAGACTGGGTTATTGCACACACAGGAGAGGATGGAGGATGGCATGTATCTTCATGTGTCTTTATCTCTCTGGTGTAGGTGGTAAGTAAGCTGACTTCCCGTAACATGCTGTGTTCCTGTTATGTTTAGAGAACGTCTTTTCATGTTGCTGTGTTCCTGTTATGTTTAGAGAACGTCTTTTCATGTTGCTGTGTTCCTGTTATGTTTAGAGAACATCTTTTCATGTTGCTGTTATGTTTAGAGAACATGTTGCTGTGTTCCTGTTATGTTTAGAGAACATCTTTTCATGTTGCTGTGTTCCTGTTATGTTTAGAGAACATGTTGCTGTGTTCCTGTTATGTTTAGAGAACATATTTTCATGTTGCTGTGTTCCTGTTATGTTTAGAGAACATATTTTCATGTTGCTGTGTTCCTGTTATGTTTAGAGAACATGTTGCTGTGTTCCTGTTATGTTTAGAGAACATGTTGCTGTGTTCCTGTTATGTTTAGAGATGTGGTGAGTGTTCCGTACGGTCACTCGCAGAATCTTGACCAGTCTCTCTCGGCCCCACCGGGTGCCGAGCGTGAAGTTGAGGGTGTGTGTGCCGGCC
>NC_055964.1:37800387-37810387 GCF_018492685.1 Alosa sapidissima | reverse complement strand
ATAACACAGCTCAGCTTTAAGAAACTCAAATAGCCTAGATGCATGCTTAGCATTTTGTGATCATTAAGGCTACTTTCACAAACTGTTAGTCAGCTGTCCTCTGATTTACCAATATCTAGGCGATATTTGTAACATTTATTTTGCATTTGGCCCGTTATGAAATCATGTGGAACAATTTAAACACATTGTAAAACGTAAAGCCCAAATTTGGAGACATCCATGCATGTCGAAATTTACTGCAAATTTAAAACTAGATTACTCTGGAATGGCTAACTGTACAGGGGACTGCTTTACACTTTTGTGTTCGGTAAGGTCTGCTGTTTATTCTGATATATGGTTTGTCATGTGTTAAAAGAAGGGTTTGTGAAGTATTCCACCGAGATGAATGGGTAGGGAGATCATGGGACGCAAAACCTTCAGTAGAATGTATGATTAAATTGAATTATATTTACTTTTCTCGCGAACCGTTCAACACAGCAATTACCGGCTAACAACATTTAAAAGCTCTTTCATGTGATACTTGTGATGTCTGTGTGATGAATAGGCTACTTCGCGAGTAGTTCAACATGAGAATGGGTGAATTTGGACGCACTTTCTTTCTTGCGCTGTCACTTTCTCCACTGCGTAAAAAAACTAAATTCATTTGCACTGTGAATGCTAAGATTATTTTGACAGGCCACAGGCTAACTAAAAATCGCTATTAGTAGGACGCAAAGCAGAATATTGAAAGAATGGGGCACCAAGGCCACCGTGGCCTGTACACCTCTGATTTTCAAAGGGGCCTCACGGCCAATGCAAGGGGCTACGACGGCCATGGACGTCGTGGCCGCCGTGAAATTCCTACCCTGATAGAAGTAATAAACAATAATGTGAATTCAATCAAAAGCCTCATGAAAATAAACAAATAATATGTGTGTGTGTGTTTGTGTGTGTGTGTTTGTATGCGTGTGTGTGGCTAGTGTCAGTTAGGATCTTATCATTGTTAGACAGACCCAGTGCTAATAATAATAATAATAATAACTATAATTGCGGTTCCGAGGAACTGCAAGAGTGGGTTTGATCAGGGGCATGGAACTCGGCCTCATCCAAGGATTCCAACGGTACCTCAATTATGAAAATCGGGCACACGGATCAAAAGTTATCTGCATTAACGCAACATCCAATAAGCTAAAATGCATAAATAACGTGGTTGCTATGCTGGTTGCTAGGGCAATCATGCTGGTTGCTATGGTGGTCGCTAGGTTAGAAGGCCAGTGCCTCCTGAGAGGCCTGAAGGGTCAGTTCTGAGGTTGCTGGCTGCTGGAACCGAAAAATGGACTGCATTTTCTTAAAAGACAATGTGACTGAATGTGACTAGTTTGCACAGAAATGTACGATTTTCCCACCCTCATCGACCTTGTCATAAAACTTGTTTAAATGATCACACGACGCCTCCTTGCTGCTTTGTTGTCTACATCAGCATTTCTCAAACTTCTTTGACCTGAGGCCCAGTCAAGGCATACTTTGGGGTCATAGGGCCCACCTACATGAACCCACCCCCTCCTCCCAACCCCTATCAAATTGTAATGATATCACAATTATTATTTTTATACTACATTGCTATACATGCACTTCAAAACAGTCAATGTTTAAAGTGCTAAGATTGTTCACAAAAGTTTGTGAAACCATGCACATCAGAGTACTGCTTTACTAATGTAAAATATAATTAGGCCTACACTAGTTTCATTGTTTTTGCATTGTTGCATGATGCTTGCATGAGAAATACTTCTCAAAACATATATATATAAACGTATATATATATGCTACTTAATTACATTTAATTTGAATGCCTGATTGTAAGAATTCAGGAAACACAATAGCGAGATTTCCGCCACATCCCAGAGAGTTGTGTTTTCCCAAGATGGCGCCCGTCTGTATATGTGAACGAGACGTGAACGGTACTGTTTTTCTTTTTAATAAACTGCCTGTAGACTTACACAGTTCTCAATGCTTCGGTTTACATGTAGATACCCTCATTATGCTACGGTGTAAGTGTGTTGCTATTTGGAGCCTTGGTAGCGATTTATTTGAACTCTAATCACAGCACAGCACCCAGAATGCATTGCAACACACCGTCATGAAGGGACTCATCGTTAGGTCGGCTTTAAATAACATACAAAACCTGTACTAGTTTAATGTTGTCTGTAAGCTCCACAGATCGTGGCAAGACAATTGAATTGATTATGGACTTCTTGCCGGGCAATGATGAGTAACTGAACATGAATGGTAGTGCTGCGTGGATGTGCTTAATATCTGTATGAATGTGTGTTTCTCAATGTTATAATCTATACAACTGTACACATGTCTAAGGTTGACTGGAGCTAGTTGGCCATAGAACTGGGCTGAATGGATTGGAAAATACTTTATTATTTTTTTTTTTAATGACCTATATGAACATGGTTTGGTTACATGACCTTTACAACTGGTGCTGGCAAGGCATTGAACTGGGTTGAATGGATTGGGAAAATACTTTTTTTTTTTTTTAATGACCTATATGAACATGGTTTGGCTTTAAAAAAAAGATGAGACAGAGCAGTAGTTCGGCCAAAAAGTGGGTGAATAGGAAGATATAATAATAATAATAATAATAATAATAATAAGTAAACTTAAGAAGAACAATAGTGCTCCAATCCAGCAGCGCCTCTACTTCTTGCGCAAATTGAAGAAGGCAAGTGCCACGCCTCCTGTCATGACTACATTCTACAGAGGGACCATCGAGAGCATCGTCTCCAGCAGCATCACAGTGTGGGGCGGAAGCTGCACAGATCAGAACAGGAAGACCCTCCAGCGCACTGTTAACACAGCTAAGAGGATCATTGGAGCACCACTCCCCTCCCTGCAGGACATTTACACCACCCGCCTCACCCGCAAAGCACTAATGATTGTCAAGGATACAACCCACCCTGCACACGAACTGTTCAGCCTCCTGCCCTCTGGAAAGCGGTACAGGAGCCTCCGCTCCCGCACCACCAGACTGGCAAGTAGCTTCATCCACCAAGCAATCAGGATGCTGAACACTCTACCCACTCTCCCATCACTGACAGCCCCCCCCCCCCCCCACCAGCCAACCAGGAACCTAGGAAACTAGGATCCTGTCTACCAAACCCCCCCCAACACCGCCATGTGGAACTGCACTGTGACTGCGCAGCCAAACGTGTTGCTGCTTCACATCAAGCCTGATATACTTGAATTACTGCATACTGCATATCAATGTAAATATACAGGTCACACAAGCACAAGTTTAAACTTCATGTAACTGTTAAGACTATAGAAATATACAACACAACTACCTCTATTTTTTTTTATATATATGTCCTATATTTCTATTTTGATACATACATGTTCTATATTTCAGTCTTGCACTTTAATTTAATGTTTATTGTCTATGGCTATGTCCATAGTATGTCTATGTCTGTATTTAAAGCATGTCTATGTCTGCATGGGAAAGTAAGAAACGAAATTTCAATTCTTTGTATGACCAGTGCATGTAAAGAAATTGACAATAAAAGCCGACTTGACTTGACTTGACTAGTGGGCTTGCTGGATCAAACCCACTAATAATAAGAAGAAAACTTAAGAAGAACAATAGTGGGCTTGCTCCACAAGCCTGTGGTCTTGCTGGATCAAACCAACTAATAATAATAAGAAGAAAACTTAAAGGAGAATTCCGGTGTGATATTGACCTAAAGTGTATTGAAACATGATACCGAGTGTGAACGTATGTCTCATAGCCCATCTCGGCTTGTCCCCTGCACTCTAAAATCTGGCGCTAGTTAGCCGATGCTACCAACAGCTTTTTCAATAGTGGTGCTTCGGCATCGGGCTAGCCATGCAAATAAATCACTGTTTTACACCCATTTACGAGGCTCAATGTATCTCCACACTTCATTGGTAGACTTCCGAGGGCCCTGACATTTAAAACGAGACATTGAGAACTTTGAAAAAGCACTGGTAGTTTACTTACAAGACGATCTTAGAAGATCAAGATCAAGTCTATCAATGGTAAGATCAAGAAGATCTTACCATTGATAGACAGACCAACTGCTCTCATCTGAGTGTAAGTGTGTGTGTGTTATAAGATCTTACCATCGTTAGACAGACCAATTGCTCTCATCTCCCAGGTGGTCAGAGAATCTGGGAGCATCCGTCTGAGGACTGTAGTACTACAGATCAGAACCACATGACATCATAACATTATCACATGACATCACAACATGACATCATAACATTATCACATGCCATCATAACATTATCACATGGCATCACATTATCACATGACACCAAAACATTATCACAACACCAAAACATTATCACAACACCATAACACAACCGCATTACAACTATATCACAACAGAACCATAACATTATCACAACAGAATCATAACATTAACACAACAACACCATAACAATATCACAAGCTCATCACAACGGTAACACTTTACTTGACGGGTGAGTTCATAACACATTCATAGCAGCTGTCATAAACTGCACATAAAGCATTTATGACTGTTTCATGAGACATGACTCAAAATTCATGCCAAACCTTTCATGAATGTGGAAGACAGAACAACGACAACTTGTAAAAATAAAAGTCCAAATCAGTGTTGCCGTTTTTGCTTTGTTCCAAACCTCTTCCCCGATCACGTCACATCTGAGTCAGTTGACTATTCCAGTGCCAAAAAGACAGAACATGGTCAAGCAAATAATTTTTGTTCCATAAAAAATTTATTTGTTTTACGATGTAACCTTTCCAGATGATCTCTCATCTTTTACTACTGGGAATGTCCAAGTGTTCCAGGTTACATAAATATGGGACAGCTGAATGTAGGCTAGTTTACCTCCCAGTGTTGAACACAGTGATTATGAAAACTTCACAACTTGTATTGTAAAGTGACATTTGATGTAGACTTCATATGATATCCATGAAATATTTACAAAGGCTGGAGAAATTAAATGAATGGTATCCAGGTTACACAAATACAATTTTGGACTTTTATTTTGACAAGTTGTTGTCGTTCTGTCTTTCACATTCATGAAAGGTTTGGTATGAATGTTGAGTCATGTCTCATGAAACAGTCATGAATGCTTTATGTGCCGTTTATGACAGCTGCTATGAATGTGTTATGAACTCACCTGTCAAGTTAAATGTTACCATAACAACTATATAACAACAACACCATAACCATATCACAACCTCCTCACAACTATGACCATATCACAACCTCATCATCACATTAAAACTATATCACTCACTTATACCACTTCACAAACCAAATCTATTTATAGTAAAACAATAAGAGGAAGGGTCTTGGGATGGGTCCTAAATGCTAAAACAATAAGAGGAAGGGTCTTGGGATGGGTCCTAAATGCTAAAACAATAAGAGGAAGGGTCTTGGGATGGGTCCTAAATGCTAAAACAATAAGAGGAAGGGTCTTGGGATGTGTGCACGGTAGGGTCCTAAATGTTGAGGCAATAAGAGGAAGGGTCTTGGGATGGGTCCTAAATGTTAAAACAAGAGGAAGGGTCCTGGGATGGCCAAGCATGCCGAGCTGCCTTTACCCCTCTGGGACTTGGTGCTCCTCCCAAAGCCAACTCTCAGGGAAATAGCTCCGGATCTGCATGGGGAGGCTATCTTCAAACAGGGCTTCCATCTCTGTAAACCACATACAGACACACACACACACAGACAGATTGACACCACACACACACACATGTACAGTAGCATGGTGTTTTTTACCTTTTTTTAAAAAAATATATCAATTAATTTTGCTCCCTGACCACTTGAGTTCATGACATTAAAGTGTATATGTCAAGTTAATTTTGTAATTATGATAAACACAAAATAATTAGGGGAAAGACACATTTTACAAGTCTATATATTGTTTTGAATGTATTTTGATACCTAAAGACAGAATATAAGATGAAAAAGTTTGTTATTTTCAGCACTCACTTAAAACTCCCCCTCCCCTCCAAAAGAGTCAGTTGACGTCATAAGAGGAAGTTTTTTATAACCGTTAGCAAAAGGATAGAATATCCTGTAAATTAATAACTAGATGTAACGTGTGGCTACTGGCTGTGTTTCCCATTGGAATCAATCAGAGCCATATATACGGCTCTGGAATCAATGATAAAATGATGCGCCGGTAGTAGCCTGCATGGGGGGAGGGGCGAGCTTGCCCTGTTTTGTTTGGTATTCACTTTGAACGTCAACAGAAGTGACATCATGCAGGATCTCATAGTGCAACTTTAAACCAATATAATATAGAAAGTAATATCCCACACATACCACAAGGCTACTTTTCCAAATATACTTTGTGCATGATTTTCAGTTGACATTTTGAAAAATAGACTTTTGATTGCAGCGTTTCATTTCGATATAGAAATATGATGTCATCTTACATCTTACTTGACTTCACACAATAAGCCAAATCCCACATCAACTGTGTAAGCAATTTCAAAACACCTGTAGTATTAGTACGAGTAGAACATATTGTGTGTGTGGTGGTTAAAGGGGGATTTGGCAGGTGGGGTATTAGTACGAGTAGAACATATTGTGTGTGTGGTGGTTAAAGGGGGATTTGGCAGGTGGGGGAACCCTAATATCCAGTGTCGGTGCAACGGGAAAAAATGAGTCACCGTTGGACAACATATTGAGTATCGTGGTGTAGCAATACATTTTGGACAAGAATCGCTAGCTTTGTGGTCACCTCTGTACATGCGTAAAATTAACTCACCATTTATTTTAACAATATCATCTCGCTATATTTTTGGTATGAAAGAATATATTTAGTAATTTATCTGAGGTGGCGGAACTGCGTTCCTCCACCTCCCTCCACACTTTAACCCCTGTGTGTACAGTTTAAATGACCTGTGGTATTAGCATAAGGAGAACTTATTGTGTACAGTTTAAATGACCTGTGGTATTAGCATAAGGAGAACTTATTGTGTACAGTTTAAATGACCTGTGGTATTAGCATAAGGAGAACATATTGTGTACAGTTTAAATGACCTGTGGTATTAGCATAAGGAGAACATATTGTGTATAGTTTGTTAGCTTGCTGACCTGAGCGAGCAAGAGTGACCACCCCAGGTCTGTTCATTAGCTGAAGGGCCACTTTGCAGCAGCACAGAAAGGCTTCCCTCGCCAATTGACGGTGTGCAAATCCCAACCGACTGACTCTGGCTTCACAGGACTCTAAAGTAGGTAACTGCTTACTGCCCTCCACACAGTAGCGCTTCAGAGCAGGAAACCTTTGGACTGGTCAAAGACGGGAGAACAAAGAGAGCATCACAATCAGTAACAACAACAACAACATCATCATCATTATCAACAACAACAATTACATCAGGGTGGTATTCCAGAAAGGAGGTTTAACAAACACTGAGATAAAACTTAACCTCTGGGTTGTCTGAACCTGTGACGAGTCGGTTCCAAAACACCAGTTACCAGTTGGTTCAAACAACCCCGTGTTAGATAACCTAGAGTTGTGCGCGTTCACGGCGAACTTATAAAGGCATCATCTATTGAGAGTCGAAACCATGAGTGAAACCGGCGAAAGAAAGAGCACCGTATTTTTCAGAGGCGGAGTAGCAAGTTCTCCTCGAGGCTTACGAGGAGGAGAGAACTGTGATAACAAAAAAGAGCAGAGCAAGGCTACTTGAGCGTCTGCCAAGGAACGAGACCTTGCTAGAGAATAGCCTAACTGACCGTGTAAATGCGTACGTTTAGGATAGCCTATTTAATGTCAACAGCACAATGAAATAATTCAGTGGACATTATGTATTGACTGCTATGAATGATGCTTTCTTAAACTAGCCTACCTTGTCACAGATTGAGTGGGCCATAGACTCCTTGAGAATCCCAAATGTAATTTTCTATTTTAACACAGATTCTGCTGTGGGCCAAGTTAGGTTTGCGCTCCAGCATTGGAATCAGGGTAAGGGCTGATGAGTCAGAAGGCATAGGTATCCTCCATCCCCCAGTACCCATCAAGTTCTGTAATTGCACATATAACATTAAGTTACAGCCTACACCTTAATTAGTCTGTAGTGGAACTGATAATATTCTAGTAAGGTATAGGCCAAACGCACCCTGTTGAAATGTGTCGCTCAAATTAGATTCCCGGTACATCCTGGCATCGTGTACTGGGCCCTGGCTATTTCGCCCCGTTTGTGATAAGATGTGAAGCATCACATATCATCTGACAATTATTAAAATAAAAATGTGTTTTAAACACCAACACCATTATGAGAGCGTCCAAAAATAGAAGTGGCCTATAGCCTATCCATTAGACCTTAATATGAGGAAATTCTGAAAAAGCCAAGGCCCATTAATTGAAAGCTCACCAGCAAAGATAGCCTATTGTCGGTGCAAATTTAATGATCCTCATGGGTTTGTGGCCAGGAAAATGAATGAAGTTGCGCAGGAAGTGCTTTAGCGCAAGGCAAACTTTACGGACCGACCGACAGCTTGCCGATATGCTCTGCGTCTCCAACACTACAAAAACTCCCAGTCGGAGAGTGATCATCGATGCACATAATTTGGAGAGAGGAAAAAGTGTATAGCCTATTAAAAACTATTTTATCCCAAATGCCATCAGCATTCTTAACCAAACTTAGTGACAGCACACATACCTGGCTGAGCTGTTATATTTAAACTTATTTATTCATTTTCTATGTTTTCCCATTTTTGTACTGTACTTGTTTTAATGATTTTGATGTGTCTGAGATGTTGTTTGTCCATCTGTCTATGTCTGGTGAGCCAAAGACAAATGTCCACCATGATGTAGGCTAGCTAGCCTACATTAAAGATTTATTTTATTCTATTCTAATCCACGATGTGTAACGTTAGAAATGTAGGGATTGAGATAAAGTAGCCTATATTAAGGATTCCGCTGAAAAACTGTAGCGCTCTTGCAAAACTCGTTTGGAAAAGAAAGGATATCATGTGATGTGGTCTTATCGCCCTTTCACGGTGAATTGCACAGAATATCACATGATTTTGTGCTTCTTTCTCAATCGGACCTTAGTAAAAATGAAACACCATTGTGTGACAAGTATAAAAATAGCGGCCTGGCTGAGCATGCACTGAAATAACCGAACATAATTGAACATAACCTGAACAAAACCCCTACCAGGTTAAGTTCAGAGCCTATGTTACCATAGTTACTTACATAGCCTGATCATTTTTGAACGTTTTGGAACTGAAATCCCAGGTTTACCGCTTACTCTGGATTAACATACCCAGTTAAGCCAGTAAACCTGCTTTCTGGAATACCCCCCAGGTTTACCACTTACTCTGGATTAACATACCCAGTTAAGCCAGTAAACCTGCTTTCTGGAATACCCCCCAGGACCACGACCATCATCATCATCATCATTGCCAACAACAACAATTATATCATTATCACGATGATCATCCTCATCATTGTCAACAACAACAATTACATCATTACAATGACGATCATCATCATCATCATTGTCAACAACAAGAATTACATCATTACCATGACGATCATCATCATCATCATTGTCAACAACAACAATTACATCATTACCATGACGATCATCATCATCATTGTCAACAACAAGAATTACATAATTACCACGACGATCATCATCATCATCATCATCATCATTGTCAACAACAACAATTGCATCATTACCACGACGTTCATCATCATCATCATCATCATCATCATCATCGTCATCATTATAATTGTCAACATAAACACAATTGAAAATGCTAAATAATAAATAATACAACACAATTGAAAATGCTAAATAATAAATAATACAACACAATTGACACTCACTCATTTGGTCACAGTGCTCCTTTTTCAATTCCCTCTTAGGCCTTACAACGTCAGAGCATGTGTCACCTGAAAACACCACACACACACACACACACACACACACACACACACACACACACACACATTAGGCCTTACAACGTCAGAG
>NC_055964.1:37790387-37795387 GCF_018492685.1 Alosa sapidissima | reverse complement strand
ATTTTGTCTGACGGCGGCCTTTAGGGCGGGTCCGATCAGAACAAACGACACAATCTGGGTAACCATCAGCCTGGCAGATAAAGTGGCGCTCAGTGAGTCTCTGTGGCATGTCTCCCAGTGAGGATGACTTTCAGCCTTTGTTGCTCTCTTTCCTGGAGAAGCCTTCCAGTAAAGCAGTGATGACATCCTGCACGAAGACTTTCAGGGGCTTGTGAGGAGCAGCAGTGCAGCGGCAGTAAATGATGTGGGCATTCACCATGCTTACACTGAGAATGGCATTGAAAATCCTATTGTACCATTTCTTTGATCTATGGGGAAAGAGGTAGGTCTTCATTCTCTGGTCTGCTGTGTCGACACCCCCCATGAAAGAATTGTAGTCATCAACACAAACAGGCCTATTTATCTCCCTATAGCCACTATCAGTGTGTTTGGTCCTGATGCGCTTTCTGACACATGTGTTGGAATGCAGTGAAGAGAGCATTTTGAGGCGCTTTGTATCAGGGCTTGAAAACGAAATTATTTTTCAAACGTTCCGTTCCGAACGGTTCAGGTAGGCCTATGTTTAACGTTTTCGTTCTTGCATGCGTTCCGCCACAAACATATCGGTCCTGAACCGGTTCGGAACGCAAAATATCGTTCGTTCTTAAAGTTCCGGCAGTGTTTGGCGGGCCTATCAAGTCTATTTTTGTGGACTTTACCTTAGATGAGACGTAGGGGAGAGCCGGGACGATTGAAACACGGGACGAATGAAACAATCCAGTTTTCTCCGAGTGTGATGATGATAGACAGACGTCCTTCGGTCAAAACATAGAGCATGTTAACCTCCTTCTATCAGCCAAATATCTTCCTGCTATGTCATTTTATCACGGAGTGATAAACGAGTTTTGATGCGCAAAAGTAAACTTCATTAGTGGTTACATTTTTTCGATTATCAATGAGTGTTTTTCATTTAAAGGTTTGACGTAATGCTTATTCAGTAGACCATTTAGTGTTCTCCACAATCCCAGACTTTCATATCGCATGCTTGTTTACATGGAAAGCAAATCAAGCTGTAGTGACATATGTCTGTGTCGGGACGATTGAAACACGTGTTTCAATCGTCCCGACCAGGCTGTAACTCCATGTATTTTAATTAAATGCACAAATAGGTGTGTTTAAACAATTATTTATGGAGGTAAGACATAGAAAAACAGTTTTAGGAAGATGAAAATACATTTGGGCCCACCAGATAGGGGGTTGAGTTTCCCCATGTTATCCTATGGAGACTGACGGCCGGTGGGTCGTTAAGCCTACTTATTTGGATGTGCATTGGCCTAACCCACCTAAAAACCTAGTGAAACGATATTTTCAACAATATAAACATGATATAAATGGGAAAGCTTACCGTTCTAGCTATAAACATGGCAGAATCATCCACTTCTATTAGATATTAGATATTTCAAAAACCGCTGCATACACGCTTCATGATGATGGCAATGAGTTGTTAACAGACATGCACAAAGACGTATAGCCCTGCAACAATATATCTAAAATAAAAACTTTTGGGAGTACCATTCATGATAACGGTTTTGTTCAAAGCTGAAAATGCATCTGTATTTGACAGAGGACAGATGTAGGTTAGGTTAGATGTAGGTGACCAAATATTAGCTTTCTGTGTGGTACGATCGCTATGTAAATTACGTTTAATTGAAAAGTGTTTCAACTGTCCCGGCTCTCCCCTACTCATTATTTCCCCTTGATTTAGCCTACCGTAGCTATGCCCAAAAATAATAAATCACAGGCAGCATCCAAAAACATTCAGATGGGCTATCCATCCCATAGCCAGACTTACTGTAGGCCTAACCTATGCCTATAAATAATTTCTTATCAAAAATATTTCTGGATACGTGCTAAACTCCTTACCTGATTGTAGCCTAAGTTTTATCCATATGGAGATCTTCAAAGGCTTGCGCTATAATTCCAACCCTGTTTATAAACGAACCTGTCTGTTGCTGACAAGGCCTATCTCATATTTCCCGTTTAACTCTTCTACATAGAATAGGCTACAATTGCGCAAACATTTCAAATCCAGACTTTAAAAACAACAAGGCGTGGACAGGCAAAATAGGCTATTACGCATAGGCTACAAACAATTTCCAAATCAGTTTCAGTAGCCTACGCTACGAGCTGGCCTAAGATCCGAAGTGGCAGACGGATAGGTTACATTACAACAGCAAGACAAAATATACACATTTGGACCAAAGGTCCATTTATTCTTTTTTTTTTTTTTTTTCAAACTGCAGAAATCAAATTATTAGGCTGTTCGCCTACAGTAGTTGGCTACATAGCGGCTTGTTAGCTCACATTAACAGTGTAGATGCGGGCTTGTTTTTCGCACAACCGGAAATAGTCTCCCTGACATAGGATATGCTTTTGTGAAATTTTATAAAATATATAGAGAACAAAAAAAAAAACGTTATTAACCGGTTTTGTGGATTTCAGAATAACGTTTCTGTTCCGGAACAGTTGAAGATCATTTTGTTTTCGTTTCCGTTTCTGCTCCTCGTAAAATTCCGTAAAATTCCGTTCGTTTTCGGTTTTCGTTTTCGTTCCTTGAACCGGTTCGGAGCCCTGCTTTGTATCATGCCACGCACAAGCTAGCAACTTCCCCTTCCTCATGAAGACTGGGTCATCTCCCTTGCTCAATGGCAGCTGTTCACGGGTGAAGCCCTTTGGCATCCCCTTCCTGTTACTGCTGACAGTCCCACACAAACCCGAATCATTGCTTGCCAGCTCATCTGCTATGGCTGGCGAGATGTAATAGCTGTCCATGTACACCTCATGCCCTTTCCCTGTGTACGGGGCCATCAGCTCACGGACAACAAGGTGCGTGGCACCGAAATCAGCATTAGACCTATTTTGTCCGGTGTACATGGACCACTGTAGCACATAGCCTGACTTTGCTTCACTCAGAACAAATACTTTGTAACCATATTTGTCTGGTTTGTTTGGGTTATACATTTTGAGTGTGGATTTCCCTTTGAATGCAATGGTCATTTCATCCAGTGAAAACCGGGGGATGACCAAATTAATTATTGGGCGGATTTTGAATAGCCTGTCATAGCCTGGCTGACCCCTGTCAGCATACTCCTCATTATTGCTGAAATGAAGGAAAGACAAAATCATCTCAAATCTATTCCTGGACATCACCTTCCCAAATCCAGGTGTTGCTGTTGGCCAATATTCAGCCCAATAATCCTCCAACTCTGACTTCTCTACCAGACCCATACTCAAATGCAGAGAAAAGAAGGCTTTCATTTCACTGACAGTTACCTCAGACCATTGATGAAATCTGGAGTGTGGCTGGAGTTGATGGGAGGTTAAAAACTGATGGGCATAGCGATTTGTCTCAACAACAAGTAAATTCCAGAACTCATCAGAGAGAAGGAGTGATAGAAAATCTAGGGGCGATTTGGCATTGGAAAGTTCTCTTTCCCCCAGATAACCAATTGGCTGATCAAAGGGCGTGATCCAACTTTGGTACTGCTCCTTATTGGCCAAGTACTCAAAGCCGACATTCCCATCATCTTGCACTAAACTATGCATGGCTCCTCTGCCCCGTGTCACACCGCCTCTGCTCCTGCTGCGACCAGCACGGCCTGATCTGCCTCGCGCGTGCGCCGAGTGGAGAGAATTTGCACAGCTCGAACTAGGCCTACTGTCATTCCCATTGCGACTCCACGTTGCCCCCTAACTGTCCTATGAGCACTCCGACCTCGTCTAACATCCCCAGTGGCATTAGACAAATGCTCCAACAACACGTTACTGTTGCCACGATTGCGGAGAGGCACACGGTCAGAAGACAAAGAAGCTAGTTGGCTAGCGCTGTAAAAAGACTGGACCCCACATAACTTCCAGCCTCGTTTCCCACATCACTAACACGCCTGCTAACTTCCCGATGAACACTCCGACCCCGTGAAACATTGTTCCCAGCACTGACATTGGGCAAAGGACCATCTACATTGGGCAAAGGATTCATTTGTGCTTGGTGTAGGTCTAAACTTTGTCCAGCTGCACCATTGCAAGGCAGGGACGCATCTGAAGCGTGGTGAGTAACGAATCACCGTCATTTTCTAAAGGCAGATATTCTCCTTCAGAATCAGGGTCAGCGAATAGAAAACCCAACACTTCATTGCGGGTAAACTTTTCTGATGCCATTACACGATAATGTAATGCAAATACTCTCTGACGTTGACAATACCGCTCTGATAAAAATGACACACACGCACACTAGCTCCGGTATTTCTCGCACTGATTCAATGCGCTCTAGCGGGAAGATTTTGTATAGAAGCATGACGTTTTTTTGACTCGGTGATGACGTATGACATGTCTGCCATCTAGTGGAGTGGAGTTTGAACGAATTATGACACCCTATTTGACAAAATCGGCCATTTTATTCAGTGTCGCATCTTGTCGACAAAAGTCGACCGTGGCGCCTAGAGGGTTAAAAGTGTCAGTGGGAATCGGGAAAGATTGGAGCCACACGAAAATACATCTTTGGTAAGTATTTATAAACATGGGTATTGTTGGACTTACAACACGGTTACAACGTCTACTTAACTTTCTGCATTGAGAGACCAGCATGATTAACCTTAGCCTAACTTTAACGATATTCATTCCTCCTTAGCAATCTTGGCCGCTAGCCTCTGACAACAATCTCTTCTAGCCGTTAGTAAATCGTAAATCCAGATTCCCAAAAAGACTACAAACCCCAGCGTTCGCGTTAGCAACTCATTCGTACATGTTGTACGGGTGGGCGTACAATGATTTACGAGTCAAATGGAAAGCCCGATCAGTAGGACCGCTCACGGTAGATGGAGATTGAAGACAAGGGCATTCTGGGAAATGTATTACAGGCATGTTGTGTACCATCATGGCAGATGAGCGTGTGCTGTGCATAGTCGTGGATCTGCTTGAGGTTTCGTCCTATATGTATCTCCAATTCTAGGGAGTTTTTCCCC
>NC_055964.1:37755387-37780387 GCF_018492685.1 Alosa sapidissima | reverse complement strand
CGCTGCACACCCATTACTCTCGGAGTAATTACTCGCGGACCCGTGATCGGATATATATGCCACGCATGTTAGATGAAAGAGGAGACACAGAGCTATCATTTGATACCAAATACATCCTTCTGGGTTATAAAACAGACGAAGTGACAGCAAAATAATAACTTCATATAGCTGGACTTACCCCACGTTTTTGTCTGTTTTTGTGGCAAAGCATGTTTATAATACAACGCTATCGTGTGTTTCTCTATGGCAAAACATGTTCATAATCCGGTTTTGAGATCCTAGCAAATTCCTGCATGGCATCCAATTCAAGGCTCACATTGCATCCCAATTTGTTCAACAAAGAAACACCTTTTTTGCCTTTACTTTGTTCATGGCAATGCAGTAAAAAGTTGAGAATCATCATGAGTGCATACACCATAGTCACACATGCTAACAGGCAAACTTGGGTCAAGTCAGGTCAGATCAGTTCGTGTCACAGATATGGAGCGCAGAATGGTCATTTTTCATTGCTAAATAAAAAATGGCATTTATTTCCGTAAATCACACACCACATATTTCTGTAAATTGCTCAGCCCCAGAGTATCCCTCCAACATGACAATTATATTGCCCGTTTCAGGACAGTCAGCCCTACACACACATGAAATGCATGTAGAGCTATGGGCTTGCTGTGGTGAGATACAGGTCAAAATATAAGAATTTTTATAATATGATTTTTATATTTTAATTCTTTAAAAATCAAAATAAAATCAATGCTAGTACTAATACATGAAATGATGGCAGATCTGGATAGCCTAGACTTTGCTGAAAAAAACAATATATAATATGTGTGTGTGGCACTTACAATGACCAGAATAAATCCTTATGAATAAAGGTAGTGAAAATGCCCTAAAAACAGCTTAGGGTTCTAAGGGTTAAAGACACGACAACACATCACACTTTCACACCCCTAACCTTTAAAGACATGACACAGTTACACGACAACACATCACACTTCCACACACTTTGATTGATTAGACCAATCAAAACATTCTATTTGGACATCATGGACTCTTTATCCACTGGGCTAGACCAATCAAAATAGGTAATATTTTTGGAATTTGAGAGCAGTGTGGATTTGAGAGCAGTGTTTGATTTTGAGCACAGGTAAATCGGTTTTGAGACAAAAGTTTGATTTTGCAAGAGGAGTCTGAGGTTTTGTGTTTAATGTTTTAAGAAAATGGAGCAAGGTTTCAGAAATTGTGTTTAGCAATTTCTGCAAAAAAGCAAAGCAAAAACTGTAATAATAATAATAATAATAATAGTTATAATAATAATAGTTATAATAATAATAATAATAATAATAATAATAATAATAATAGTTATAATAATAATAGTAATAATAATAAAAATATCTCATTGTCATTGATAGTTTGTATAGAACACTAGCATGAGATGACTGTGACTAGTTGTCAGGACACGACCTGACAGAAGACATGTCAGGGTAAAGCCATGCTTACAGATTAGAAATGTAGAAAAGGGTGTGTGTGTGTGTGTGTGTGTGTGTGCGTGTGTGTGGGGGGGGGGCTCCTTACTTTGGCTTGAGGGGTATTTTAAAAGGGTGCAGCATCGATATGATCCCACTAACATCCTCCAGGTCCACAATGTCCACTTTCACGGCATCAGGGTCCTACAGAAACAAGATTACCCAAAACCTTCAGACTCACACACACTCACACACACACACACACACACACACACCAACAGCATATCTATTGATGTGCACTGAACACTACACTACACCACACACTACACTACAGTACTGATGTGTTATAGTCTAGTCCAACTGTACTGATGTGTTATAGAGTAGTCCAACAGCACTGATGTGTTATAGAGTAGTCCAACAGCATATCTATTGATGCGTTACTTGCCCGAAATGTGAGAGTGACTTTTCTCCTGGCTGGTTTCAGCTCTTCACTCAGGGAGAAGACCCTCACTTTCACTGCACACACACACAAAGAGAAAGGTTAGAATGACGAATGAAGTCAAGTATTTACAATTTACAATGAGATGTATTCATCTAGGCAAAATAGTATTAAATGTTAAATAATATGGTATATTTTGTTTGCTAATTTCATTTAAATGACATGGATGGCTTTGATGTATTATTGTGTGAAGTATGTATGCTTAGATTTGGCTGGCCAGGTGAGTGTGTGTGTAGCAATGGTGTATAGCTACATAGGTGAATTGTGTATGTATTTGTGTGTGTGTGTGCGTGTGCGTGTGAGTGTGAGTGTGAGTGTGAGTGTGCGTGTGTGTGTGGAGTAAGTACCCGACTGCTCAGGTGTGTATAGAGGCTTGTCAGTCTGGATGAAGAGGAGTCCGTTGTCACGGGAGACGGGAATTCTCTCGTGCTGGTTAATGCCGCTGCCCACAGCGTGGAGGTACACATGGGTGACATCAGACGGGAAGTCCTTGGAGACGATCTGTGGGCAACATCAGGAGCATTAAACACACTTAAACACACTTAAACACATCAGGAGCATTAAACACACTTAAACACACTTAAACACATCAGGAGCATTAAACACAACACATCAGGAGCATTAAACACACTTAAACACACTTAAACACATCAGGAACATTAAACACACTTAAACACACTTAAACACATCAGGAGCATTAAACACACTTAAACACATCAGGAGCATTAAACACACTTAAACACACTTAAACACATCAGGAGCATTAAACACACTTAAACACACTTAAACACACTTAAACATATCAGGAGCATTAAACACACTTAAACACACTTAAACACATCAGGAACATTAAACACACTTAAACACACTTAAACACATCAGGAACATTAAACACACTTAAACACACTTAAACACATCAGGAGCATTAAACACACTTAAACACACTTAAACACATCAGGAGCATTAAACACACTTAAACACATCAGGAGCATTAAACACATGTAAACACATCAGGAGCATTAAAAACACTTATACACAGAGGTGAACAGAAACATCGGGAGCATTAAACACACTTAAACACATTAGGAGCATTAAACACACTTAAACACAGAGGTGAACAGTGCATGCCCTGACAAAAAAGCCTTGATATCTTCCTTACATTTTGGTTGAGATCTTGGATTATGATAGCCTGACGTAGCCATACTCAATTCTAGTCAGAATATGAGTCTGATATGTTGTGTATGTTACTTTTTATCAGAGACGCATGGAGACGCAGCTTGCATGAAACTAGTAGCTTCATTTAATAAACAGCACAGAGCGGTGGCAGCAAAACAGGCATAACCAATCAACATAGGATCTCATTCTATAGGCATTACTAATCGCCAACTCTTACAGAACTGACTACTAAGACACCAGTGGGTTACTCAAAACACTACATGATACTGCTCCATTAGGACGTAATTATTGGGTGATACAGGGGGGAATGCCTCTGCACTCAATTGGATAGACCTAACCAATCTGAGCAACTTACCGTGAGATGTAGGAAGACCACACAAACCATCCTTCTTCTCCATAAATGCCTGTTTTCTGTTATTGGGCCGTCAATATCTCCTACAACACTCATTAACGAAATCTAAGAGATACGTAGTAGGGTAGGCTATTAGGACAAAAACTGATAGCCTATATCCCCTCCGTTTTTAAAAATAATTCTGTTGAACACTGATATGCTACAAACATGTAATAAACAGCTGGTAAAGGCTGTCGCAAATCCCTCGAACAGGTGGTAAGAGATTTCAAATGAACGAGGGAACAACATGTCACAATGCAACACGCTGTTTTCCCTTGATGAAAGTGAAACCATGAGTTTTCCCACATCTCAACCAAAGTTTTCAGAAAAAATCGTTTTCAGTGATAAAACCTCATTGAAATAATATGCATTTTCCATATGGGGTCTTAGAAGCCATCTGTCTCCTTTTTGTTGCAAACATAATCAACCTAAGCGTGCTCAGATGACGTGATAGACGAGGCGCTGTTGCTCACCTGTCCATCATCGTAAAGCCTGATTTGATTGGTCTGCCAGATTTGGGGCGAGCATAGTTGCTCCACAACGGAGCAATGCCACTCTGGTGTGCCATAGCCAATCGCTAATGTTTAGTCGTGACGTATGTCATACTCAAACTAGCACACAACCTCAACGTTATCGTTCTCAGCCACTCCCTCTGTGCGCTGATTGGACAGGTAAAATTTGGCCTGAGAAAACCTGTGAATATACCGAAAACCCAGACGACGTACTGAAGGGAAATGACCATTTTAGTATTAGCATTTTAACGCTTCCTGGTTCGTAAGAAAAAAATCTCTATGGGAAAATGAATGGAGTTTTTGGTAATACGGTTCAAATAAGGTCTGAGCGAAGCAACGGCCGTCGAAAACATTGGTGTTCAGTTAAAATGTATTTACTATTCAGTATTTTACATTACATTACATTTAGCAGACACTTCTTGACCAAAGTGACTTACATTATGTCAGCTATATTACAAGGGATCACATTGTCCCCGGAGCAACTTGGGGTTAAGTGCCTTGCTCAAGGGCACAACGGTGAAAGCCGGGAATTGAACTGACAACTTTCAGGCTACTGCACGCTAGCCCAGCTCCTTAACCACTACCTACTAGAGAAATAGCACAGTGCAGCACAATAACGTATGAATAACGTATGGGAGAATAACGTATGAAAAACGTATGGGAGAATAACGTATGAATAATGTATGTATGGGAGAATAACGTATGTATAGGAGAATAACGTATGGGAGAAATAGCAGAGTGCAGCACAATAACGTATCACAAAGTGGGCACAATAACGTATCACAAAGTGGGCACAATAACGTATCACAGAGTGGGCACAATAACGTATCACAAAGTGGGCACAATAACGTATCACAAAGTGGGCACAATAACGTATGGGAGAAATAGCAGAGTGGGCACCTCATCTCACCCGCATGTCGGCAGTTATGTGCTTAGCTCACCCGCATGTTAGCAGTTATGTGCTTAGCTCACCCGCATGTTAGCAGTTGTGTGCTTAGCTCACCCGCATGTTGGCGGCCGCATGTTAGCAGTTGTGTGCTTAGCTCACCCGCATGTTGGCGGCCGCTTGGTAGCTGTTGTGTGCTTAGCTCACCCGCATGTTGACGGCCGCTTGGTAGCTGTTGTGTGCTTAGCTCACCCGCATGTTGGCGGCCGCTTGGTAGCTGTTCTCTGCGTTGAGCTGGACGGTCTCCGTGGCATACTGAGTGTCCCCTGCGGCCAGGGACTTCTTCAGGTGCAGCTGCACGGTGGCGTCCTGCTCGTCAAACACCTGCACTACCACCGTCTCCACTGCATCCAGCCGCACCAGCCGAGGAGATGTGATCAGATACCTACACACACACACACACACACACACACACACACACACATAAGACCAGACCTGTATATTGAGGACCAAACATGACACAGTGTTTAGGACAAGGGCTCACCTGTTGCACACTGTTGGCTCACCTGTTGCCCTGTGCTTAGGACAAGGCTCACCTGTTGCCCAGTGTTTAGGACAAGGCTCACCTGTTCAGTGCTTGGACAAGGGCTCACCTGTGTTTAGGACAAGGCTCACCTGTTGCCCAGTGTTTAGGACTGATTGTCAGAGGTGGAAAGTAACGAAATACATTTACTCACGTTACTGTATTGAGTAATTTTTCTGTGTATTTTGTATTTTTTAAGTAGTTTATAAAATTGGTATTTTCAATTTTACTTGATTACATTTTGAGTGAAGTATTGTACTTCGCTACATCAAAAATCCTATCCTTGAGTAAAAATAAAAGTTAAGACTAACGAAAACGGAAAGGGAGAGAAAAAAAATCACCTAAACCACTAGCCTAGCGATAATGAGCATGTAGACTAGCCTACAACAGGACGTGAATCAAGCTGGCGCCATGCAGTCTTTCTGGAAGTGATGGAGATGGAGCTAGATCACGAGATGCATCAGATTACATGTGTATGTATTTTCCGCTATTTCAATGGGTTGTCTCAGTTCCTTTTAGCACTAATGATTCCGGAGATATTCAAGCAAACACCATGGGATTTCCTGTTTTGACGTTTGTGCTCACCTTTCTTTGGAAAGAAGTTTATTAGCAGTTGTTTCCCCTCATTTTAATGTAAATTTAGTAAATAAATTTAATTTATAGAGCACATTTAAAACAGTTTCCACTGACCAAAGTGCTGTACAGAGGATATGGCTAAAAATAGAAAATAAAAGCAAATCAGAACAAGCAAAATATAAAAGGCAAGCACAGAGAAAGTAAGCAAGACAAATACAGAAATACAATAGACAAATAGACAGCCCTAAACAAATTAATAGCAACAGTACAGAAGAAACTTGAATATGAAGAAGAGAGGAGAGAGATGGACAGCTAAGAAGCAGGAAAGGCCAAGGAGTAAAGGTGGGTCTTTAGTCTTGATTTAAAAGTGGTGATGGAGGGAGACAGTCTAACATCTGGGGGCAGACAATTCCACAGACGTGGGGCTGCTACTGCAAAAGCTCTATCGCCTCTTTGCATGAGGTGGGTGCGGGCCACAGAGAGAAGACCCTTGTCGGCAGATCTAAGGGACCTGGATGCTGAGAGGGGATGGAGGAGGTCTGAAATATATGAGGGAGCCAACCCATGCAGTGCCTTATAAACAATCAGAAGGACTTTGAAGTGGACCCTAAAGCTAATGGGGAGCCAGTGTAAGGAGGCCAGAACAGGGGTGATGTGTTGGTATTTCTCTGTGCCAGTAAGCATCCTAGCAGCTGCATTTTGTACCAATTGCAGACGAGAAAGTTGGGACTGGGGGAGACCAAGATAGAGGGAGTTGCAATAATCTAACCGGGATGTAACAAATGCATGAATTACTGTTTCTAAGTCCTTGGCCTTTGTTTTTGGTAACCTGACTTGGCTTTCTTGGAGAAAGACATTGCACCAACAGTACAACAATTAGCGGTCCAGACTAGGCCTACTAGCGATGCTTAACTAAATAAACAAAAGATAGACTACCTTATGAATCGTGCAGGCGGACTAAACCATTTAGCTCTTTGGCAAGGGAGAGTGAGAGTGACCTTAGACAGTTTTCACTATGTTGTATACAAAATCCAGTCAGTCAAACTTTAAATTTCGTCTGACATTCATTTTGGCATTTAATTTGGAAGTTAAAATATTCAGGTAAAATAAATATATGGTGGAAATAAGTATTGAACGCTTAAATGTTTTTTTTTCAGTAATTAGCCTAAACTTCCAGTGAGTCTTTTCGAAATTTTCACCACACATTTTATTAACATACATATAAAAAATCCAAACATAAGAGTTATGTGTAATAAAGTGGAATGACACAGGAAAAAAGTATTGAACGTGCCTACTGAAATTTCTTCAATACTTTGTGGAAAAGCCTTTGTTTGTAATGACAGCTTCAAGACATTTCCTGTATGACAAAACGTATTAGTCGCAGTAACAGGTGTGATTTTGGCCCATTGTTCTAAACAGATTCCAGGGGTCCCTCTTGTCAATCCTGATCTTTAGTTACTTCCAGAACTGTTTAATTGAATTTAATTGAATTGGCTGCCTTCCAGTCTGTCTGGAGCTTTCTCCGAGTGGTCCTCGGCTCTTGGAATTGACTATCCTTCTGACACCCTGGTCAGAAATATTGCGAGGAGATCCTGTGCATGGCCGGTTGATGATGCAGTGATGTTCCTTCCACTTGCAGATAATGGCTCCCATGCTGCTTACTGGATGATTCTGAAGTTTTGAAATGCATCTGTAACCAGTTTCATTGATATATGTTTTGCAACAATAAGGTTGCAAAGGTCTTGGGAGAGCTTTTTGCTTTTATCCATCATGAAATGTTTCTTGTGTGACACCTTGGTAATGAAAAACCTTTTTATAGCCCATCAATATGTAGGCTACTAACCAAGCTTACCGGTATATTAATTTGTATTAATTTGTGCAGATAGAAAGGATAACTACTCTCTAACTACTCGCAAACTTTTTGGCTCAAGGGCCACATTGGGTTTTTAAAATTGGCCGGCGGGCCGCACAACATCCCCCCCCCCCACACACACACACATTTTTTATAGCGTACAATTTAGTATGAAAAGTATTTATTTTAATTTTAAAATACTACTTGCTTAAAAATACTGCTAATTTTATGCTGTTTAACAAATGTATAAATTGTGCAGTCGCTTTAATTCACGTTTATTTCTCAATGATCTTCTGCCTGCTCCGCTATAGCTAGTGCTGTACCTACGGCTGGGTCCTCTCACAGTTTTTAAATGGTCAGTAGTGGGAACTACTGTTGCCTTCATGATTTTTTCTTATAAGGAGATATCAATGATCGACAATGACAAGCCAGCTGGAACCTGCGGCTCTCTCTCCCTCTCGTGAGTGCAGACGCGTTCCCAATTAAATGGATCGCATAATGTTCACGTTAAATCTGCTGCAAAGGAGATAACTAAGAGTTAACTTAGTTTAACATAATGTTCTCTCTATTTAACATGATGTTTTGACATTGACATTGTAAACGTTCTCTAAGGAGAGTGAAAAGCAGTTTGCAGTAAAGCTAACCAACGCCGTCTATTGCAGGAAAAAATAGCCCTGAGCAGCCTGATAACCAAATGAAATGCTCGGCGGGCCGGATGAAAGTGCTTGGCGGGCCGGATTCGGCCCGCGGGCCGCAGTTTGCCCACCCCTGCTCTAACTACTTACAGATTCCAGCTCGTTCCTTCCCTTTCCTTGCCTTAGTGCTTTTTCTTAGCGTGTTCAATACTTTTCCCCTGTGTTATTCCACTTCATTACACATGACTCTACTTATGGAGTTGTTTGGATTTTTTATGTGTGGATTACCTGAGTTATTACTAATGCCTGCTGAAAATGTTGTGCCCCCCGTATTCCACTTTTCAAGGGCCCTCTCCTCCATTGGGGCCCTATACTTCCCACTTTCCCCCCCAGTTCGACGCCCTTTAATCTGCTGAACCTTCTGCTCGTTTCCAAACTAAAAAAAACTTTTTTGGTAACACTTTATTATGATAGTACATGTTGTTACACAGGTTGTACCACTGGACCTAATTAGGTAGGTACACTGTAACAGTGACACATTAAAATAAAGTGTTACCACTCTTTGCAACTCAACATTGGCCTGCCTGCCTCAGCTGCCTGTGAGGGGCTTTTCAGTTGTGCTGGATTACTGTTCACTGCAAAGCGACCAAGGATGAGTGCAACTAACTTTGAAAATCAACTACTGCTCAAACTTAAAGGAGAACTCCGGTGATTTTTCACATTTTTGACATTTCTCAACATCACCGAGTACTGTCGGTATGAACAAAACTGAAACAATCGGTTTTACCTAGCTTGAGTTGCTGCAGCTACAGCGCTACACACTGGGAGCATGAACATGGCTGCCTTAGCTGCTGGCTGCAGCAACTCGAGCTAGGACCAAAGTCCTTTTAGGCAAGTACCTCCACTCGGCGGCCATATTGCAACGCTTTTTGGGCACTTATCAGGCATCTATTTCGGCAGAAATGCATGTGCGTAAGGCTTCACGACACCAATCTTGCTCCAGCGGCGAGATCACAACAGATGATTGGCACGATGTCTTCACAGCACACCACATGATTGGCTCAATGTATTCACAACACACCACATGATTGGCTCAATGTATTCACATGTTGACGTTTTGCTGCGGAAGGGTTGTGATATGTGTAGACAACTGCCATATTGGCGTTACAAACTAACCCCATGCATTACTATGGAGGATTTTTTGAGTGCTGTGTCTCCTCATTAGAAAGTCTCTGGTAAAACTGGTTGTTCTGGTACCCCCCCCCCCCCCCCCAAAAAAAAAAAAAGTAACTAAGTAACTTTTACTTAAAGTACATTTTAAATGAACTACTTTTTACTTTTACTTGAGTACATTTTCAGATCGGTATTTTAACTTGTACTTGAGTAATATTTCATCAAAGTATTGGTACCTTTACTTGAGTACAATATTTTCGTACTTTTTCCACCTCTGCTGATTGTTGAGTTTACAGTTAAGCACCCGAGTGTCTTCACACCTGATAGTTGTGTTTAAACAGTTGGTTCATGGCTGTGTAGTTTTGGATGGGAATGCCTTGACATTGCAAAGAGGAGTCATTATCTGAGTTGTCTGTGTCTAAAGTAGAAAAAAGTGTTTCTACTTTTTCAGCAGGCTGCAACTAAACTAACTGAAGCACTGCTCCGTGTTTCTGACTGGCTGAAAAGGTCATATCTACATCTCAAAATTAATACAACAGTCTGTATTCTTCTCTAAAAATCCTCAAGTGCACAGCAGGCTGATGTTTATATTGAAGGAGAAACTCATGCTTGCGCCTGATTTTAAATACCTTGGTATCATTTTAGACTCTAACTTTTAAAAAGCATGTTAAAAAGGTGGCTAATACTATCACATATAATCTGGCTAACTTTAGACACATAAGGCCATCCCTACTGAAAAAACAGCCTGACCAGCTAAAGGTGGTTTGCTGGTTGACCAGCTTGTTGACCAGCTTGTTTGACCACCCTATGATGGTTGACCAGCTAGACCAGCAAATCTCTTGCGAAAACATACCTTCAGCTGGTTTCCCCAGCTTATGATGGTAATTCAGCTGGTTTTGCTTGTCGTACCACCTCAAGCTGGTCATTTTAGCTGGTGTTGCTGGTCTACACTGCTGGTTTAACTGGCCGTGACAGCTTATGTTGGTCAAACCAGCATGACCATCTTACACCAACCATGTCAAGCTTGGCAGGCTGGTCACCAGCATGACCATCTTACACCAGCTGTATCCCACACAATAGGCTGGTCAAACCAGCATGACCAGCTTCCTCAGTTGGTCACGCCAGCATATCCAGCTGGTGGTCCAACCAGCTACACCAGCAAAGACCAGCAAGAGCTGAAAGAAAACCAGCAAAGACCAGCTTAAACCAGCTAAAACCAGCTACCAGCATAAGCTGGTTTCTAGCTGTTTTTTTCAGCAGGGATATCTAACAACAGAGGCAGCCAAACTTTTTATGCATGCCATGATCTTTTTCCACATTCAGTATCATACTGTCTCACAAGCTGGTCCCAAGCAAACATGACAACTCTTACACCAATAGAAACCCTTTATAAACAAACCTTAAAAACACTAGATAAAAAGCCTATCAGCATTCACCACTGCCATATCATTACTTAATACAATTTATTTAATTTTGTCAGTTTTTCACATTTTTCCACCAGGGGAGAATAGGGCAACTAGGGCAGCCACCAGGGGCAACTAGGGCAACTAGGGCAGCCACCAGGGGCAACTAGGGCAACTAGGGCAGCCACCAGGGGCAACTAGGGCAGCCACCAGGGGCAACTGTGTCGCACAGTACAGACGCAGTAAGTTTGCCAAACAGTCTTCTTAGTACAGGCCTCAAAATATTGGAACTGCCTTCCTATTGAACTCAGAGAGAGCAGCAGCTATCTATCATTTAAAACCACACTCAAGAGATGGATTAAAAACAATCAAAACTGCAGTATCTAGTTTCCCTCATCCTAGACACTGCCCTTCTTTATTTTTTATCTTTATTTTGTATTTTTTATTTTTATCTTTCTTCTTTCTTAATTTGCTTTTAAATCTTTCTTCCATTCTTTTAAATCTTTCTTCCATTCTTTTAAATCTTTCTTCCATTCTTTGTATTAATGTAATGTGAAGATGTGTTGACCTGCCAAGGGACTACAGATGAAAACTAGAATTGCGGTTCCGAGGAACTGCAAGAGTGGGTTTGATCAGGGGCATGGAACTCGGCCTCATCCAAGGATTCCAACGGTACCTCATTTATGAAAATCGGGCACACGGATCAAAAGTTATCTGCATTAACGCAACATCCAATAAGCTAAAACGCATAAATAACGTGGTTGCTATGCTGGTTGCTAGGGCAATCATGCTGGTTGCTATGGTGGTCGCTAGGTTAGAAGGCCAGTGCCTCCTGAGAGGCCTGAAGGGTCAGTTCTGAGGTTGTTGGCTGCTGGAACCGAAAAATGGACTGCATTTTCTTAAAAGACAATGTGACTGAATGTGACTAGTTTGCACAGAAATGTACGATTTTTCCCACCCTCATCGACCTTGTCATAAAACTTGTTTAAATGATCACACGACGCCTCCTTGCTGCTTTGTTGTCTACATCAGCATTTCTCAAACTTCTTTGACCTGAGGCCCAGTCAAGGCATACTTTGGGGTCATAGGGCCCACCTACATGAACCCACCCCCTCCTCCCAACCCCTATCAAATTGTAATGATATCACAATTATTATTTTTATACTACATTGCTATACATGCACTTCAAAACAGTCAATGTTTAAAGTGCTAAGATTGTTCACAAAAGTTTGTGAAACCATGCACATCAGAGTACTGCTTTACTAATGTAAAATATAATTAGGCCTACACTAGTTTCATTGTTTTTGCATTGTTGCATGATGCTTGCATGAGAAATACTTCTCAAAACAACAGCAATTATATGGGTGCCGTTGTTTTGGGATGCAAGCATCATACACTTATAGAGTATATATATGCTACTTAATTACATTTAATTTGAATGCCTGATTGTAAGAATTCAGGAAACACAATAGCGAGATTTCCGCCACATCCCAGAGAGTTGTGTTTTCCCAAGATGGCGCCCGTCTGTATATGTGAACGAGACGTGAACGGTACTGTTTTTCTTTTTAATAAACTGCCTGTAGACTTACACAGTTCTCAATGCTTCGGTTTACATGTAGATACCCTCATTATGCTACGGTGTAAGTGTGTTGCTATTTGGAGCCTTGGTAGCGATTTATTTGAACTCTAATCACAGCACAGCACCCAGAATGCATTGCAACACACCATCATGAAGGGACTCATAGTTAGGTCGGCTTTAAATAACATACAAAACCTGTACTAGTTTATTGTTGTCTGTAAGCTCCACAGATCGTGGCAAGATGATTGAATTGATTGTGGACTTCTTGCCGGGCAATGATGAGCAACTTAACATGAATGGTAGTGCTGCGTGGATGTACTAAACATCTGTATGAATGTGTGTTTCTCAAAGTTATAATCTATACAATTGTACACATGACTAGGTTTAAATGGAGCTAGCTGGGCATTGAACTGGGCTGAATGGATTGGGAAAATACTTTTTTTTTTTTTAATGACCTATATGAACATGGTTTGGCTTTAAAAAATAAGATGAGACAGCGCTTCACTTCGCTTCGCTTCGCGCTGTCTCATCTTTTTTTACATGACCTTTACAACTGGTGCTGGCAAGGCATTGAACTGGGCTGAATGGATTTGGAAAATATATATATATATATATTTTATATATATATATATATATATATATATATATATATATTTCTTAATGACCTGTATCAACATGGATTGGCTTTAAAAAAAGATGGCAGAGCGCTGGCAGAGCGCTTCGCATCTTTTTTACATTACCTTTAGAACTGGTGCTTTCAAGGCATTGAACTGGGCTTCATTCGAGGATTCCAACGGTACCTCATTTATGAAAATCGGACATACGGGTCAAAAGTTACATGCACACACCTTCATATACACAGACAGCCCAGCCCAGCCCATTAGAGCTCTGCCAGATGGCTCAGAACTCGGCCAGGTGCAAGCTTAAACAATTAGAGCTGTGATGTCACAATCGAAATTAGAATCCTTGAACATTCCGCCATTCATTTCAATGGGGCCCAAAAACGCAGAAAAACGGGAATACCGCGAAAACGACAAGGGCCAGCAACACGAAAGTAACAAGCAAGTTACACCGGTTCGGGCCATGTCCTAAAGAATGATTCATTGGTATCATACATGATTATAGACAATAATACTGTGAACACAATTATGTTTATTAAAGTTTATTTAGTGACATAAGGTGACACTCCCACTTATGCAGACTGGAACTGTCCCGTTTTGCTCCCATAGTAACGAATTACGTTGCTCTATCTTGCTAGTAATCAAGGATCTTTGAGTAAAATCAACCGTAAACTAGCTCATATTTGCGAGTTATTTAGCTAATGCTATTGTATTGCTGTTTGACAGTAGTGAAATCAACTGTAAACTAGCTCATATTTGCGAGTTATTTAGCTAATGCTATTTTATTGCTGTTTGACAGTAGTGAAATCAACCGTAAACTAGCTCGTATGCTAGTGGAAACATCATATAAGTATAACTGCAGCAGAAGTTTATTCTTCATGCCGCTCTCAGAGTAGCACTTTCATTGTCAAAAGCAATCCTCAGCCAAAAGCTATATTTTCTGAAAAACTACTCTTGGATATCACCTTGTCGTGGGAAACAGCAGATCACCACCCTCCAGCTAACAACAACTCTCCACCGATCAAGGTAAGTATCGTAACACCCCCAATTATCACCACTTTTGTTCAGAAATTCTAAAACAACGATGTTTTTTAACACTTCAAAATAACATTTACTAAATGAACCTTACATTTTTCAGTAGCCATAGATGTGTAGATTTGAACTAAATCTGGTTTGGTTCTTAACGGGAGCATTTACTGCCTGAAATATCCGATTTTGTTTACCACGCTCGGAGTTATAGTGCTGGCCTGATGGGTCGCCTATTTACACCGTTTCAACGGCACATGGACGGTTAGACCGAGAATTCTCGTCATGAAATTAAAATTCCACTGGAGCTCCAAGCGGTTGTGTACACGCAGCCTTACAACACTGTTTACAGCTCTTCGAGTCACGGTAAAAAGTCATTTTTGGGACATAGCTAATGTAGATACACCTATGGTGTGGGTGCTTGCGTTTCTTTAGTTGTCCGCTGTCTTGGTTTGTATAGAAATGGATATTTAGTGACACATACACGCAAGACGGTGGAAATACGGGACCGACGGTAATAGGGGGAGTTCCGATACATGAATTACTTGAATTTACCATAACAATTGCTTGATAACATTTTTGAAGTTACACAACTATCACTTCCTCTCATGAAAACAACGTTAATCAGTCCTTTGGTCTCATAAGTAATGTTACCCTAGCATAGTTATTTCGTGAGAAGAAATGTAAGTCTAACAGTGGCTAGCTAACAGTCTAATTTGTGAATGGGTTTTCCAACTCTCGGTTAGAGTCAATCTTACAGTTGTAGACCTATGGAACCGTTATTCTTTTTACGTCTATCGGTAGAGTTAATACATGTGTGTTTATTAACCTTTTCCTCAGTTTATAGCTAAGCGCCACGGTTCATTAGTAGCCTCTGGTTTGTGGTCAACCATTTGCGCGTAAAGCGACGAGCTATTAGGACTTATGAATGGGTTTTCCTGTGGCCATCATTCGATCGAGTCAATCTTAGTTGTAGACCTATGAAATCGTTGTTTTTTTTTTTACGTGTATCGGGAAAGGAAATACAGATCGTATTGAAAGCATTTCCCATATCATAGCCTACTAGTTCGCTCGCAACAACAGCAAAAATGAAACATGGAGAGTGGATGTCTCCGCAGAGACACCACTGTTATATTAGATGCGCACTCAATCGCAATTCGACGCAGGGGAAAAAAGCAACAACTAGTAGAAACGAAGGTAAATTGGATTAAAGCAAAACTTGGCCAAAAACATTGTGCCTATTGAATAGCGGACTATAGCCTAACCAACGAAAGTAAAGGAGATTTGCACCAAATAAAGGCAGTGTTGTGGGTTGTGTTTCTACAACATGTTGGCACCAAAGTTAATTTCTGTCATAAACGGAGTAAGCTAAGCGTTTTCTCCATTGTCCACTCGATTTTCGCATAGACCTCTGTACCAGGCAGCCATAGCACCACACTCTTGGGGGCATGCTCATGAGCCCCCATGTTCATGCCCTCAAGACTGTAGTGCTGTGGCTGTCTTGTAACCTGCATATTGTTTTTATTTTTTTCCTATTATTAATGTAGAGGGTGGATGCATTGCTAAGACTGTATGACCATAAGCCTACATGAACTTCATATAAATTGGACTCTAGATGGGTTGATGGTTTTGTGTGTGTGTGTGTGTAACATTGAACTATGCGGGGGGTGGGACAGGACTGAATTGGGGTGATTACCATGGTTGGCTGTGAGCCATTCTTTACAGCTGGCCAAAATAATTAAGTGATCAACGAACAACGAGGATTGGTGCAGCGACTGCATAAAAAGAAGCACCGTGGATCTGCACGGGACGAAGGACGCACCGATCACACTGATTTGAACGCCTGCCGCCGAGGCCGCGACCCCCTTAACATCCGTCAGCAGAAGGAATTGGAAAGACCCCAAACAACGCTCTCAATCCCACACGTTACAGGAAAGTAGCCCTGCCCTTGCCTGTGTATGCGTGTGTGTTTGTGTTGACTGTCTACTGGCGTTAAGCGCGTCTCCCCTTTATTTCCCAGTCCGGAACGAGCTCGACCTTCCTCCCGTGACGACGGCCAGCCTGAAACTTCTCAACGCACCCGATTTTGCATCGTTAAGTCAAGGGGGCAGAGACACCACTAGAGGAATCCCCGACGGAGGTGTCTGGCCACGCATTTAAAGAGACAGCGCATTGGTGGACGTATCACTCCAGACTGTTTTCAAAGACGGCTCTTCAATCCTGGGGGTTGGGCCACAAGTGGCACTGGACAGTAATATATTGTTTTCCCTTCACCCAGTTCAACTCCCCTTTATTAGTGTATTGTATGTGATTCATTGCAGGGTTTGGTCAAGTAGTGAAGGGCTGCCGCTGGTACAATATTAGCTTGATTGTGTTACCTACTGACAAATGTTCCTTTATCACGTGTGTGCGAGTGTGTGGGGTATCTACATAATTTGTGTGCTGTGCTTGGTGTGTAGTGCTTAATATTGCCACTTGTAGTGTAGGCTCAGTTGGGGGGAAATAGTATCAGTGGCTCCACCCACAACCTGCTTACCCCAAGGTGTTTACGTACAATTGCCACTAGTCGCCAGCAGAGGGAGCCAACCCTTGACGTGTGTCAGTAGCGAGGCTCTAGCGAGATATATATATATATATATATATATATATATATATATATATATATATATATATACTCTGCAGGTTGGCTACTCTTATAGTGTTTTTTTTCCGTAGCGTAGCAGCTTGTTAACATTTCCTGTAGGTCACCACGTATATGCTTGCGTGTCTTTTTTTTGTTACAAAAGGTTGCGGTGTCTTATTACCATTTTGTGAGTGGTTCTTGTGTTTTGTAGCTTACCTCTTTAGCCTTCCTTGTTGGTTGCCTTAGGCAACCCCTAGTAGCGCCCATATACTCAGGGAGAGCCCCTGGCTAAAACGCACACCCCCCTTTTCGGTTGGTTCCCTCTGTACGGAGCCTAACCCCATTATAGCCTGAGATCTCCCTCCTCTAGAGGGCGCCAGAATGTGCTATTTACATATACTAGGCTATTGATTTGTTTTGTAGTTTCAGTTCTTTCATACTGGTCCTATACTCTAAACAGGCTGTGAACTTACATGGGCTATTGATTTATTCTGTGGCCCTTCATTTCTTTCATACTGGTCTTATACTGCAATTGGGTCGTGAACTTCACATAGGCTATTTATTGAACTGTGTTTTAAAGCTTGATTGTTAATAAACTATATATTTTTATACGTCGTCGTGTGTTTCGAGGGGAGAACCGCCGGTAATCTGTTACCGTTACATTAACACTCTACGATTTTCCAAAATAGTAAAGGGGAATTCCTGCGATTTTCGCATAGACCTCTTTACCAGGCAGCTACAACCGTTACACTTACTGCCCATGTTCATGCCCCAAGACTGTAGCGCTGTGGCTGCCTGCTAACTCCAGCTAGGTGAAACCAACTGAAACAGAGATTCATGAGAATTATGTTTTAACCAAGGACTAAAAGCGTCAGCGAATACATTTTAATCATAAACATGATAACACATGAAAACTTCCTGTTCTAGTTCGATGTATGTTATACACAGCAGTGGTCATGCTTTTCTATGTATGTCCTTGTCAATGATTGTCTTAACTTTGTTTGTCTTTTGTTGTTCTTTGTTGTCCGTCAGGCCTCAACGGAAAAGACCACCTTCAGCATTCACTCCACATTACTCCCGGCAGAGACAGGTGTCTTGTCCTACTAACACCCCACTCGTGGCCTGCACCTTGATGTGGTGAGTGGGCTTTCAACTATACAAGTCTTACTTTCATGTTCCCATGGAGTATGGAGGTTAACTGGCACCATAATTGATGTAAAAAGTAGTGATGCTCCGATTAAAGTGGCGTGAATGCGAGGCTATTGACCAGACGGATAAGCTACCGAGTTGAATTGAACATAGCCTCACTTGGTGGCCCTGTCAGTGCTTTGTAAAGTGTTGCATTAGGACCACAAAAAGTCTCAAAAAGCATCTTGAGTTAACGTTCATTCCCAAACACCCACTAGGCTACTTCAATACTCTATTTTCAAAATTAACGCACCCGTGATCTACATCTAAACCAAATATTTTAGAGCGCACTTTGAGAGATGTATCCAAGGCAGGACTGTACACATAATTGTAATATTATTTGTTGCACGTGCTACAAAAATCATTCTGTGCAATGGAAGATTTACCAACGTTACACCGGTCTGATACAGTTTTGCCTATGGCTATACATGCGTGAGACTGAGACGCCTGTTTATTTGTTTTAAGTGCGTGCAGGGTGTGAGGGGGGAATCGATGTGCTTTGATTCCAGCTTGGTAGTTGTAGTAGTCTGTGAGATTAAAAAGCATGTGTGTGTTAAGTATCCAAACAATGACACCTTCATTATGGCTTTCATTATGGCTGCTTTAGCAACAGACCGTAAGCTACTGTGTAGTGGGTCCCATTTAGAAGTGACTACTTCATTCGCGCTTTCCGTGATTCACGGAGCTGCGTGAATTTTATTAAAACTTTTCGCCACGATGTGGCAGCTTAAGTCAAAGTCAAAAAAGTCAAAGTCAGCTTTATTGTCAATTTCTTCACATGTTCCAGACATACAAAGAGATCGAAATTACGTTTCTCACTATCCCACGGTGAAGACAAGACATTTTACCAATTTAAGTCCACAGACAAACATAACATTCAAGTAAACAAAAAAGTAAGTAAATAAGAGGGCACATATAATAATGAAAAAATAAGTGCAGCAAAATTTGGTTGAAATTGTGCATGGACAGTCAATAAAATACTAGTGCAAAGTCAGGCCAATAAAAGGCTTGGGTAGTTCTGTTTGACCTAAGTAATAAAGAAAGTGGCATAGTGGTGCAAGTTATGTAAGAGCAGCAGAAGTGTTGTGTTTTTCAGGACAACAACACCAAGTTGTCAAGTGTACAAGTGTACAAGTGTACAAGTGTACAAGTGTACAAGTGTACAAGTGGAGTAGTGCAGGCGGCCATTGTGGGTCCAATGTCCAGGATGTTATGTAGCTGAGGGTGGAGGGGGGAGAGGAGGGAGAGAGTTCAGCATCCTTACAGCTTGGTGTATGAAGCTGTTGGTGAGTCTGGTAGTGCGGGAGCGCAGGCTTCTGTACCTCTTCCCAGAGGGCAGTAGATCAAACAGATTGTGAGCGGGGTGACTTGCATCACTCACAATTTTGGTCGCCTTGCGGGTGAGGTGGGTGGTGTAAATGTCCTTCAGGGAGGGGAGTGAAGCACCAATAATCCTTCCAGCTGTGTTCACTATGCGCTGCAGGGCTTTCCTGTTGTATTCAGTGCAGCTTCCGCCCCACACAGCGATACAGCTGGAGAGGATGCTCTCAATGGTGCCTCGGTAGAATGTGGTCATGATGGCTGGTGGAGCACTTGCTCGCCTGAGTTTCCGCAGGAAGTACAGGCGGCGCTGAGCTCTCTTCGCCAGTGATGCAGTGTTGGTGGTCCAGGAGAGGTCTTCACTGATGTGCACCCCCAGGAATTTGGTGCTGCTCGCTCTCTCCACCACAGCACCGTCGATGGTCAGTGGCAGGTGTTGGGTGTGACCTCTCCGGAAGTCAACAACAATCTCTTTGGTCTTGCTGACGTTCAGCAGGAGGTTGTTGTCCCTGCACCACGTGGTCAGATGGTCGACCTCCAACCTGTATTGAGTCTCGTCGCCCTTGGTGATGAGACCCACCAGAGTTGTGTCGTCAGCAAATTTCACTATGTGATTGTTGCTGTAGGTTGCAGTGCAGTCATGCGTCAGCAGGGTGAAGAGCAGCGGACTGAGCACGCAGCCTTGGGGGGCCCCTGTGCTCAGTGTGATGCTGCTTGAGGTATTGTTGCCAACACGTACTACTTGGGGCCTCTGACAGAGGAAGTCCAGTAGCCAGTTGCAGAGGTAGGTACTGAGTCCCAGTTTGTCCAGTTTGCAGATGAGTTGTTGTGGTATTATGGTGTTGAATGCAGAACTGAAGTCTATAAACAGCAATCTCACATATGAGTCTCTTTTTTCCAGCTGGGTGAGGGCTGGGTGGAGGGCAGAGCAGATTGCATCCTCTGTAGACCGCTTGGCTCGGTATGCAAACTGGAAGGGGTGCAAACTGGAAGTCCGCTTGATACTGTAAGGCGTAAGCCATTGGTTTCCAAAGGAGATTTTATATGTCGCCAGCATAGCCTATTGACAATTTATGTTGTAAATAGGCCTACCTTATAGGCCTACCTGTAGCTTAGGGAAGCTAATAGCTTTCTATTAGGATCTAGTTTGTTAACAGTTACGGTTTTGTCATAACTCCCTGATGCATTTTTGCATTTAGAATAGCCAGAGCGTGGATATCTCAATCGGAAAATTAAACAATATCGGGCGCCTACCATGGACTAGGCTGGGTGAATCCAGCCTGATCTGCCGGCGATTTATTTTTTGATTTCTTAAAAGATTGAGCTTGGTATGGTGAAAGCCAGACTAACCATGGGCCGTAGTTACACAATGCAAGGGAACATGAATCAGCCTATATTTGCACGAACAATAACGGACAACAGCTCTTCAACTTGGCCCGTTAAAATGTGTATGAACAGTCTAGTGACGCATTTCATGAAGGCCCATTTGGACATGTCAGTTATTTGCACCACTGGTTAGATGTAAAACTGCATTTCGTTTCAGACTACTGGTAAGCTTACTTACTTTATTGTCAATGCACAAATTATCACATGAACTAAAGATGACTAAAATCTTATGTAGAAGAAGAAACATTCACAAAAAATCCATCCATCCAAAAATGACCTTTGTTTTTGATAGCTGTTGAAAACTGCATGGAACTGACAGATGTTTTTGTTTATTAATAAATAAATAAATAAAAATATAACATGCTCATACCTTTTGCTTTTCCCAAATACAATGTAGCCTACAGGTGTAAGTGACCTTTCATCAATCCAGTTGCAATGGATGAACTGTGATGAACTGCCCTTCTTGTGATTGTTTAGAGATTTTAAAGGTTTTATAACAATACTACAACTTTTTTGGCTTTTCTACAATCTATTCACCTTTTCAGCACCAGTAGGCTACTTTCTGTGCAGCCGCACACACACACAGGCACGCCAAACAAGCATACACAAAAGTTTCAAGAGTGGGGGTTGGAGTAAAAGATGGATACAAATTGATTAGTGTGATTTATTTTCGCAGAACGGCTGTACAGGACTGAGCGGCGGTCATATTTTGTACCGCTATGCGGTACATCTAGTTTAAAAAGCAACTGCAGCTACATTGTGCGTCTGCCCTGATTCTGATACCGTGGCGGCATTAATTAAACCGTGGTGGGCCGCCATGCTGAAATAAACGTAGAGGAAACACTGTTATGAGACCTCTTTGCACAGAGATTAATAAACTACTAAAGAGACAAAAACCTTATTTCAGACTCTCAGTATTTATAGACCTTTAAGCTAAAGTTCTTCCACAGTTTTTAAAACCGGTTTAAAACACTGATTGTTGGTTTTATTTTCACAGGTTGACAGGCCTCAATGGACAGTGAGACAGTGATCTACATTTGGACTGGCACCAACCAGACATGGACACTGAAGCTTGATTTCTCATGAATATCTTTACAAGATGCAACACACATTGTGGAACACTTTAGACACTAATAAACATGTCCACTGTTTTCTCTGGAATTGTTTTGTTTTTTGTGGTCATTTGTGGTAATGGATTTCCAAATGTATGGACAAGCTTCATTTTACTGTTTATGTGTGTAATCAGCTGATATTAGAAATTATGTATTTTAGAAATGTATATTTAATTAGAAGCAAAGGTAGCCTAGACATCATATTACAACAGTGGCGTGTTTAAACTTAAGAAAACATTGGTTTAAACTAAAGGTACTTAAAGTAAGATTGACAGAAATTAATTTAATTTGCTGCCCATTTTATTCACACATGTATAGCTCGTCAATTTCTTTAGTCTGATTTGGTTTTGTCAAGGGTTGGGTTAACAACGTCAACGTTTCCGGTAGTTTGCATGTAAATCATATTACAGAAATTGTAATGTCCGATATATCGAGGGTCTCGTTTTAACCTCATGTCACCTCAGTGCCCATAAAGATTCATTGACGAATGTTGTCGGGCTGTAAGCGATAATATATAATTAGGTGGCAGTGCAGGATAAGAAATAGAAGAGCCGTATATACAGGCTAGACGTTTGCAATTTAGGAGCCTACTGCAACAAATGTTTTCTTTAAATTACAAACAATAGGTAAGACTGCTTGTTTTGGTGGCTAGCTGGGTAGTTCTGTATTTCAAGGTTTGACAGGCTAGAAGTTCGCAATTCAATTTTCCACTGGAGCTCCAAGCGGATTTCTACACGCAGCCTTCAACACTATTTACAGCTGTTTGAGTCACGGTAACATGTATTTTTTGGTACATAATTTAGATACACGTGTGGGTGCTTGTGTTTCTTTAGGAATCCGCCGTCTTGGTTTGTATAGAAATTAATATTAAGTGACACGTAAGAGGTTGGAAATACATACATAACATCGATGTTTGATGGCTAGCTATTAAGTGACATAGTCTACACTAAAGTTGGAAATACGTTCCTAGAAGTAAGACAGTACATTGATGTTTGGTGGCTAGCTGGTAGTTCATTATTTCAAGGTTTGACAGGCTAGAAGTTTGCAATTTAATACTGCAACTAATGTTTTATTTGTTTATATTACAAAAACGGTAGGTATAGCCTATCGGTGTTTGGGTGATTGGGCGGCTTGCCGGCTAGTTCAATATTTCAAAGACACTTGCGTTCCTTCCTGTACATTGGGTCCTTCAACAGAAATCAAAACTCAGGCGAATTATCGAACAGCAAACAACATTCTGACCAATGAAATTCTGGAAGTGCAACGGCTAATAGACCAATCAGAATGTATTCTATTTATTTTGTGACGTAATCATGCAGATCTGGTAACCCGTGCAGATCAGGTACCCACACAAGCTTAAACAATTAGAGCTGTGATGTCACAATCGGAATTAGAATCCTTGAACATTCCGCCATTCATTTCAATGGGGCCCAAAAACGCCGAAAAGCGGGAATACCGCGAAAACGACAAGGGCCAGCGACACGAAAGTAACACGCAAGCTACACCGGTTCAGGCCTGAATATTTGGAGTTCGAACTGCGTCGATAGCTCAAACAGTCTAGGAGCAGTAGTTTGGCCAAAAAGTGGGTGAACAGGAATAATAAATAATAATAAGAAAACTTAAGAAGAACAATAGTGGGCTTGCTGGATCAAACCCACTAATAATAAGTAAACTTAAGAAGAACAATAGCTGGATCAAACCCACTAATAAGTAAACTTAAGAAGAACAATAGTGGGCTTGCTGGATCAAACCCACTAATAATAATAAGTAAACTTAAGAAGAACAATAGTGGGCTTGCTGGATCAAACCCACTAATTAGCTTCTTTGCTAACTCTGGCACATTTACATTTTGAGTGTAAACAAAAAATGGCAAATGATGTGCATTGTCCCTTTTAAATAAACAAACAAATAAATAAATAAAGTTTTGTAAATAAATGTGTCTACTGTTTTGCAAAAAGTGTGATGCTTATAGTTGTGCAAATTTGGGTTGATATTTTACTCCTTGAGTGTACGGTTTGGCTAACTGTGGGATACTGTTTGATTTGAGTGTCAGATGAACACACCTGTGATGCCTCCCCTTCCCTAGTGCTCATGAGTGTGTGTGCTCACGTCCTTCCCTAGCGCTCATGAGTGTGTGTGCTCACGTCCTTCCCTAGCGCTCATGAGTGTGTGTGCTCACGTCCTTCCCTAGCGCTCATGAGTGTGTGTGCACCTTCCCTAGTGCTCATGAGTGTGTGTGCTCACGTCCTTCCCTAGCGCTCATGAGTGTGTGTGCTCACGTCCTTCCCTAGCGCTCATGAGTGTGTGTGCTCACGTCCTTCCCTAGCGCTCATGAGTGTGTGTGCACCTTTCCTAGTGCTCATGAGTGTGTGTGCAGAAATCAGAAGCTGAGCGACAACATGAGTGTGTGTCATGAGTGTGTGTGCAGAAATCAGACGCTGAGCGACAACATGAGTGTGTGCAGAAATCAGACGCTGAGCGACAACATGAGTGTGTGTGCAGAAATCAGACGCTGAGCGACAACATGAGTGTGTAGCGACAACATGAGTGTGTGTGCAGAAATCAGACGCTACTCACGTTCTGTCCTGTGCGACAACATCACGGCCCAGGGAGAGCATCCACACACACAAGAGGAGCAGCGCAGACATTTCTGCAGCCACACACACACACACACACACACACACAGCACACTGGACAAATCCACACCAACTCACACACAGCACAATGGGCAAAACTCACACACTGGACAAATTCACACCAATCCTCACACACACAGCACACTGGACAAAACTCACACACTGGACAAATCCACACCAATCCTCACACACACAGCACACTGGACAAAACTCACACACTGGACAAATCCACACCAATCCTCACACACACAGCACACACAGCACATCTGCCGAATCCACAGATCCAGAGGCTGAAGTTCTCTTGGACTGCCGATCCAGACTCTCTCTGCTTTGCTTGCTTTGGCTAAATCATTGATCTGAC
>NC_055964.1:37742887-37747887 GCF_018492685.1 Alosa sapidissima | reverse complement strand
CTCCCAGGTCAAGCACTACGCACGTGAATATAATACCACTCATAGACCACAGACACCGCCTGCGCAAAGACCTGGGGAATTTGCGACAAAAGGTCTAATAGTGGAAGAATTTAGCATTTCAAATATATTTTAAATCAAGACACAATTTTAAATTATTTACATATACATAATATAATATTCCAAAGATTTAAAATGAATAATGGAAGAATTCACATTTTAATCTCATTATTTTATAACGGGATGAAGAAGAAATGTAACATATTTTTGAAGCAGTCAAAATAAATAAAATCAACGTTTTCTTAATCTCCAAAATACTTGTACGTTTTTAATTCATTGTATGCTACGAATACCATTCTCTCGACTGTCAAGGTGAAACGTGAGAGCTGTGCTTACCTCCGGAGAAAGACTGCGCGAGCACCTCGGCGGTGAAGGCGGTTTTGGGGCACACAGGGCTGCTCTTGTCCTCGAGCAGGTTTTCGCCCAGCACGTTTCTCCAACGGCCGTACAGGAAGCTGTGGAGGATGTCGGACGTGATGATCTCTGAGAGGGAGAAGGTCGGAGGCTTAAATCCCGACTTTAACACTAAGGCTTCGGCAGGCAACACAGAACCCATGGCGCACCAGTGCCCTAACTTTATCTAAGTTCCCTCGCTATGAAAAGTGTTACAATTAAATCAACAAAACTTAAATCGCAGGGAACACAGACGTCTGTTAAATGTGTAAATTAATTTAAAAATAAAAATAAAATGCTCAAATTAACTGTGCTTTAAGAACAAACGTGTTAAAAAGAAACTCTGAGAAGAAAGTCTGTGTTTGCTTGTGACGCGTTGCGCACTCGCGGGTCCCGGCGGTCTTATATGCTGGCGGCCTGACCCGGTCTAATTAGTTATTAATGACCCTCCCCTCGGGTGCTGCCCGCTTGTGCCGCCATAGAAAAGCCAGCTTCTTCATTGAGTGTCTTCGCCTGGGGAGAAGGGGAGTGTGTGTGTTTGTGTGTGTGTGTGTGTGTGTGTGTGAGAGAGAGAGAGAGAGAGAGAGAGAGAGAGAGAGAGAGAGAGAGAGAGGGAGAGGTGTTGGCGTGCAGGACAGAGCCACCTCCCTATTCTCCGCACGCGCTCCACCCCGTGGGGGCTCCGACTGAGCACCCGGTTCCTCTGATCAGTTCGAGCTCGAGGCGTCCGCCAGGAAAATGTCACACCGAAAGCGGAGCTCAGCGGGACAGCGCGCGAGTGGCATTCCGTTAAAAAAAATCATTTAGAGAGGTGCTAGGGCCCATTCTCACTGAACCTTTTAAACTTAATTACTTTAAGTGTGTTAAATCGTGCGACCTGCTCCTGTAGCAATACAACTGAATTTAAATCTGATGAAACATGACCAAGAATGGTGATAACTTCTACACGAAAATCTTTTGTGAAGAGCAGCTATTAAAAAATAAACATTGACGATGGAAATGCAATCACATTTTAAAATAACGAACACATATTAGACATATTGAAATGGCATCAAGATAATTTCTTAAAAGTGTAAAATGATAGCCTAATAGAGCAAATTTGCCAAGCCATGTCCTAATGTAGCCTATATATCAATTAAACCACATAATAATTTAATTGAAGTGCTTCTTTTCTTTTTTCTTTTGTTACAATATGCAGATCCATCTGGGTCAAGTAACGTTTCTTTCTCCATCTATTTTGCTTCCCTAAGCGATTTAATATTCATGGCTACTAATATGAAGTCTTTAGTATTGTGTCTGCGTTTGGAGCGGTCTATAGGCTTTCTTTCAGCGCCCCCGGGTCTTTTCTCCAAGCTTTTTCAGAGTTGATGGACTGAGGCTAAATGGGCAGGTTCCCCCTTTTCCAGCAGAGAGAACATCTTTATTCCATCCCAGGCGCGCAGGTTTCCTATTCAGTTTGTGCGCAATAATGCCAGGCCAAAGAAAAGTGCCGCAAATCAATCTTCCATGGTGGGGTTGAGGGCAACCCGACATCCATGCGCTGCTCTTTTATTTGGATAGCTATTCGGAGACGGTCCGCAAATCTGGACACGATTGCAAGAGGAGACAAGAAACACGAACAGAATGGAGAGGGGGGGCGAAATAAAGAACAGACTGGCGGGGCGACGGCGTGCGTAGAGGCGAGGAGGGAGACGAAGGTGAGTGACAAGGCAGGAAAGCAGATTAGAGCTCGAGCTCAACAGCTGCTTTTGGCGCTTCTCCGCCTTCACGCGCCTTTTCACATAACAGGATGTCTCCCTCCTGCACGAGATTGGTTCATATTTATTTATTGATTTTAAATGTTTTGATGTAAATGTAACCAATGTAAATGGTTAAAGGATAAAAAAAAAAAAAAGATAGCCTAAAAGTCTGGCCAACATAACGAAGAATACAAAAATATAATTTTTAACGCAATGAGAATTGTAGGCAATAGGCCTATTGTAGGCTCAGATGTTGTTAAATATAGGCCTATCATATTAAAAGCTTATATATCTAGCATACTCTTACCGAAACTGACAAACGTATAATATTATAACACTTTTGAAAAGCAAAATCCAATTAATTTCCATCAAGTGTTTTTAATCAAAGAGTTCCAAAAAACATTATTTCATAATAGTTTTTGTCAGAGACTTCACTACGCGCCAAGATCAAAGTGCAAAGTGAACAGTAAAAGGGAAAAAAAGTTTCTTGAACTGTTGTGAATTTAGACATTTGCTAATGATGCTTTATACGCTATATTTGGCACTTGCCATTGGTCGGCAAGCCATCGCCCCAGACAGAAATCAAGTAACAAAACAGCTCATAACAGTTTTGACTATCCAGATTTGTCTAGACATCTAGAACACAGGTCTCATTAATATTTAGTACATAAGTCTTCATAAGGCTAGTAGTATCAATCACAATTTTGTTTCCATCCAAAAGTGTGCATTTTTGTCGAAACTATTTCCAACAGATACACACATTTGTAGTTCGAAAAAAGTTAGTGGAGCGGACAGTTTCTGCCACTGACCATAAATAATGTAAAGGTTTAGCAAGTTTTAAGGACATTCTTTAGCCATTCTAATTCAGATGTGTCCAGATAATTAACTGCGAATTAACATCGAACAAAAGATGAAATGCAAATGATAAAGTGAAAATAAAGAGAGGCTAACAGTATGAAGATAAATGGCCGTGCCCTCGATGCGTAATTTATCTGGCATTCATTGCTTTCCCCGCCTCCACGACCCGAGCGCCTCCGCAGCACAAAGCAGCAAGCTGTTTCTGCCTCTTTTAAAACGGGAGAAAGGAGAGAAAAATCCCACAATAATGGAGATTTGCAAATGTTTTTCAATTGATTTGACTCAATGAACAGTGGATTTTTTTTCAGGGCGATGGAAATAGAGGAGTTTGGCTGGAAAGCCACACAACTGAATTTAAAGGGGGCTTGGTGAAGAGACGGGTTTTATGGTAGGATAAAATTTAATTAGCGTAGTACAGCCCTTGAGAGACAATAGGAGCTCAATATGTACCCAATCTGAATCTCATTGGGGACACGGTGCACAGAAAGGCAAAAGAATGAGGAAGAGAGGCAGGCTTTTAAACACGGGGTTCAGAAAAGCAGGGAGCCGGGGGACACGGCAGGTGACTGGCACGCGTAAAAACAAGGGGGACACTTTTGGCACAAGGCTGATTATTTGAGGAAGAAAGAAAACATGAAAAAATGCGCTTTCTTCAGGTTCTGCCCACTCCGACCAGCTGAGACGGGCTCTTTCAAAAGGAGGATAAGAGCGGCAACAGAGGGTTTCAAAAACAAACAGACGACATTAAAAGTACTTTTTGGAAAGGTGCAATATCTACAGAAGTGATTATGGGAAGGCGCCCAAATGGAGGAAATCTGGCGCGAGAATGACTTTTTTTGCATATTCATACTGTGAACACGTGCATTAAAAGCCAAAACCCACTTCAGTGGAGTTCATTCATTGTCATATAGCACAAACACAATTTCAACAAAGCCAATGAAAAACCGCTTGCATCTGCGTCTTCGTTAATATTACTGAATGTGGCTTTGACTGACTAACGTGTGGGTTATCCCACGGCTCCGATATTTGGATTATTTCAAATGTAGAGACCGGGCCAGTATAATGAACACAACATCGTTGACATAGTCTAATTATGTTCATCTGATTTCTCAATAGACTCTATGAACAATACCTTGAAGAATAATCACTCTGGTAAATATTACAAAAAGCAAATGCATTTTCTACGAGACTGTAATAATCAGTTGATGTATTTTACAAAGTAACTAAGATAAAATAGAAGTATTGAGTATTTCTATATGGCATTTTCAAAAAAAAAAAAAAAAAAAAAAATATTGATGGCATTTGAACCAAAAAAATCTTGTATAGAAAATTATTCCAACAGGCCAATTTAAATAGTTGAAAATGTGGAAATCGAATCTAACCGGGCATTATTCTGCAGCCTGACTGCGTGGATGTCTGACTGTGAACACGGTGATAATTAAAGGCCGTTCCAGGTGAGGGTAGACCAACATTAACCTGAGTCCTGACAGCAGCATTAGAGGTTAGCTACATGCTTTACGTAGCTGTCAAAACGCCGAAACAGAGAAATGAGAAAGTAGCGCGTATTATATAGGATATTCTTAACTAAACATCCCAGCACTCGGATGAGCACGCAAGCTATGAAGTCTGTGCCAGCGGTGCATTTGGCTTGGCACAGCATCGCCACTCAATGGGTCCATCACGAGCAGACATGCACCATTAACTGGGACGCTATTGTGAGCTTGGATTTTAATATTTGTAGCTATAGGCTATTTCAACTCTATTATCTCCCCATTTCGACAATAATCTCTCTCTCCGCACACTGTAGAGTGTAGATCCTTGATGTGGGACAACCGAAAACAGCGAGGCTGCACTCGGTACACTTACTCTTAATTAAGGCAGATTAATGGTGTTTCACTAATTGATTTGGTTTGTAAATTGGCGCCCAATTAGGACGAAGCAATTGAGTCCTAT
>NC_055964.1:37710387-37732887 GCF_018492685.1 Alosa sapidissima | reverse complement strand
TGTGTGTGTGTGTGTGTGTGCGTGTGTGTGTGCGTGTGTGCGTGCGTCTGTGTGTGTGTGTGCGTGTGTGTGTGTGTGTGCGTGTGTGTGTGTGCGTGTGTGTGTGTGCGTGTGTGTGTGCGTGTGTGTGTGTGTGTGCGTGTGTGTGTGTGTGTGTGCGTGTGTGTGTGCGTGTGTGTGTGTGTGTGTGTGTGAGTGTGTGTGTGTGTGTGTGTGTGTGTGTGTGTGTGTGTGACCGTCCCACTGTCTGTGTGTGGGATCGTAAAGACATTAATCACATCGTTGGAAAGGCTTGGTCGACAGAACCCAGAGCGTTCGCCTGCCGACTCTCAATCCGGCCTGCTTGTTATGCTAATGCCATACTGGTGAAGGTCTCTCTGCCCCCCCCACTTGACATGTCCTTTGGCCAGTCGGCTTTATTACTATAGAAGGTCCCTCGTTCAGGCCCCTCATCTCCGCCTTGCAGTGGCATTCAACAGCCTACACACACACACACACACACACACAGATGCACACACCCCCAATGCATCTAGCCCCATGCAAATGGCAGCTTGTCCTCAGATGGTCAATGACTTTTAAATAGCCGGCAATGGAGTGCACATGAATAGCCAATCAGCTAATACCTCCACACACACACACAGACACACACACACACACACACACACACATGAATAGCTAATCAGCTAATACCTCCCGCTCATCTCCCCTTTCTAGTGTGTGCTCTGCCTTTAGGAGCTGTGATGGGGCAACAGAGACTGTGATGGGGCAATAGAGGCTGTGATGGGGCAACAGAGGCTGTGATGGGGCAATAGAGGCTGTGATGGGGCAATAGGGGCTGTGATGGGGCAACAGAGGCTGTGATGGGGCAATAGAGGCTGTGATCAGTCAGAAGACTCTGATGAAGATGTGACTACATGGAAACGTTAGTCAAAGTTAATGATGTTCTGCACCTTTCAGTAAAGAATAAAGAAAATGAAGAAGACATCTGAGCTGCACCGGCGTCTCTCCTTCTCTCTAAAGTATCCGCCCTGGCTGCACCGGCGTCTCTCCTTCTCTCTAAAGTATCCGCCCTGGCCTGGCTGCACCGGCGTCTCTCCTTCTCTCTAAAGTATCCGCCCTGGCTGCACCGGCGTCTCTCCTTCTCTCTAAAGTATCCGCCCTGGCCTGGCTGCACCGGATTATCGCTAAACGACAGAAGCGCTGAGAACCTTCCCTTGTCTACTGATAAACTTCAATGCTATTTGGCCCTAAACAGAGAGTACACTGTGGCAGACTACCTATCCACAGTCACTGATACCAGACAGAGAAAAACCTTGACCAGGTACAGGCTAAGCAATCACAGTCTGGCTATCGAGAAGGGCAGACACAGGCAAACCTGGCTGCCCAGAGAAGACAGGCTGTGCACCAACTGCAACCAAGGTGCCATAGAAACAGAGCTTCACTTCTTGGCTGAATGCTGCCAATGGAAAGACATACGAGATCAATTCTTTCCTAAATTCAGAGAAATGCATCCAGACCTTCAAAACTTTAAGGATCCAAGTCTAAGAATACTATTAGGAGAGGAACAAAAGAGCGCAAGAGTCACAGCAAGATATATAGACACTACTACGGACATGTTTGCTTTGGCAATACAAATCATATTTTTTGTCATGCCAATAAAGCTGAATTGAACTGAATTGAATTGAGTGTGTGTGAGAGAGAGAGTGTGTGTATGTGAAGAGAAACCCAGTGTGTAGGTGTGTGTGTGTGTGTGTGTATGTGAAGAGAAACCCAGTGTGTAGGTGTATGTGTGTGTGTGTGTGTGTGTGTGTGTGTGTGTGTGTGTGTGAGAGAGAGAGAGAGGGGGTAAAATTGTACATGTGTCTACCCAGGTGCGTTTGTCTCATTATGCTCCTTAAAAGGACTTTCTTTCATTCCACCTCGGAGCAGATTAGAGGATGCAGAGTGTGGAGCAGTGTGATAATGGAGCCCTTTCACGCGCCTCAAAGCAGACTCCCCAAATGTCATCATATACTTACAAAGCGTCGCCGCACTCTCCTCTTATATGCTGCACTCCTTTAAAAGCAATTGAGATGGCGGCGGCTTCGCTTTCACACAAATGACTTCTGCCGCCCAGATGAAATGGTGCGGCTGGGTGTTTTTTATTGCGAGCAAGAAAAGCAGGTGACTTTCTCCACCTCTGTGCAGAAGGGAAACTTTCAATTACTTACTCTGATTTCAGGGCCACTCGTGTGAGCGCAAGGTCCACAGACCCGTCTCCCGGCTCTCCCTCAGGTCCAAGCCCGTTATGTAAATACCACTCACGCTCAGACACCCGGCACAACGCATCTGTGGCCTCAGCGGCGCTCAAGTGAAATAGATGTTCTTCTATTCAGGAAAACAAGACAACAAACACAAAGTGAGTTATGGTTATGGTTATGGTTATGGATATGGATATGGATTTGGTTATGGTTATGGTTATGGATTTGGATTTGGCAGACGCCTTTGTCCAAAGCGACACACAGATACAAAACAACATAATATTTAAAATTGAACAGGGAACAGATTAGAATGTTGGTCAGGAGAATATTAATAATAAACAACAATATCAATTCAATCAATAGCCTAATAAAATAAGCAATGAAAATGAGGGAAAAAGCAATAATAAACAATAATGTCCATTCCATCAATAAAATAAAAACAATGACATGGTAAGACTATATTAAGGAGAATATCAATAATAAACAATAATGTCAAATTAATCAACATGAAAATAAAACAATATTATACAAACCATAACGCATAAGAAGCGCTTAAACAAATAAGTGCATGTTGAACAGGAATGTCTTTAGACCCCTCTTAAACGACCCAAAACTACCACAGGAACGGAGAGCACTGGGCAACTCATTCCACCAACATGGAACCACTGAGGAATAGAGTCTTGAATTAGACCTAGTTTTTATGACTGGTCGACATAACAGACGCTCATCAGAAGACCGCAGTGGTTGGGGATGTAAGGCTTGATTATTAAATTAAAATAACTAGGAGCTGATCCAGTCAGTGTCCTATAGGCCAAAGTGAGAGATTTAAATTTAATTCTGGCTACTATAGGGAGCCAATGGAGAGTAACTAGGAGAGGAGTTACATGTGTCCTCTTTGGCTGATTGAAGACCAGACGTGCTCCAGCATTCTGAATCAGCTGTAATGATCTTGTTACTCAAGCGGGTAAGCCAGCTAATAGTGAATTACAATAGTCCAGCTTAGAGATGACCATGGTCTGAACAAGAAGTTGTGCCCACAGAATCTTGTGTCAGATAAGGTCTGATCTTCCTAATATTGTAAAGCATAAACCGACATGATTTTGCAATAGAAGCTACATGCTCAGAGAAGTTAAGTCGGTCATCAATTACAACGCCCAAGTTTCGTGCCGATCTAGTTGGGGTCAGTGAAGTTGAGTCAAGCTGGATGTTAATCTGTTGGGGTATAGCTGTTTTAGCTGGAAACACCAAAAACTCTGTTTTTGAGAGATTAAGCTGAAGGTGCCGATCTTTCATCCAGGCTGAAATATCCTTAAGCATTGCAGAAATCCGGTGGGACACGCTAGAGTCATCAGGTGGGAAAGACAGGTAAAGTTGAGTGTCGTCTGCAAAACAGTGATAGTCGAATCCATGGGAGCGAATGGTATCACCTAAGGAAGTGGTGTAAATAGAGAAAAGCAAGGGTCCTAATACTGATCCCTGAGGCACACCTGTACACGTTGAAAGAACGCCCTTTAAGGTAAGATTCAAACCAGTCAAGAGCTTTTCCAGAAATTCCCATTTCAGATAGTATAGAAAGGAGAATGTTATGGTTAACAGTATCAAAGGCTGCAGATAAATCTAGTAGAATTAATACTGATGACTGAGCAGAGGACATGGCTACTCTCAATTCACAGACAGATAAGCAGTTTCAGTAGAATGACCACTCTTGAAACCAGACTGCATAGGGTCTAGTAGATTAATCTGATGAAGAAATTCACAAACTTGCTTGAAGACCACTTTCTCCAAAACCTTTGACAAGAAAGGAAGAAGGGAGACAGGTCTGTAGTTCTTCACCTCAGTTGGATTAAGTGTACTTTTCTTTAGCAGAGGTGTAACCCTAGCCTGTTTAAAAGAATAAGGAACTATTCCAGAACTGAGTGAAGCATTAAATACATGTGTGACTGCTGGTAGAACAGCGGTTGAGATAGACTGTAGAAGAGTGGACGGGACAGGATCCAATGGGCATGTTGTTGGACGACTTCGCTGAAGCAATTGAGAGACTGCTTCCTCATCAAGAGGAGAGAAAGAGTCCAATGATGCGGTCAGGGCCGGCCCGAGGCATAAGCGAACTAAACGGCTGCTTGGGGCCCCCTGGCCACCAGGGGGCCCCCAGTCGAGTTTCTTTCTCTTTTTTTTACATAATAAATAACATAAACAAGTGACATCAATGAATGAATAAATGAAACAATTAATAATTCAAAACAAGAAAATTCTGATTTCACGATCAATATGTCTGCCTACCTCTACTGTGTCTGCCAGCCTTTGAGTCACACGCATAAACTAGACACCTCGGGTGCATAGACAATTCGTGCAGACACTGCAAAAATCGGAAGAGATGGTAATGTTAAGAAAAGTTACAAAAAAGGACGTATCCCTCTGGTGCCGAAAACAGAAAGAAGAAAATGACAGAGGAGGAGAAAAACGAGCAAGATACAGGTATGTTTGCATGATTATTTACAGTATGTTTTGTGCTTGAGGTAGCTAGCTAACTGTCATGATCGAATATAAGCCATCACCAGAGCTAAATCCCTGCCATCAACAGAGAAATGTCTCCCATTAATATATATTTATCTAGGTGTATTTCAGATGTCAAGGATATTGGGATTGTTTTGGATGTTCAATCAAGCATGTACCCTAGCCATAGGTGGGCTTATGTTGTAAATTGAAGTTAGCTAGCTGACTGAAGTGGACATTAGCACTACAGTAGCTACATGAAAACGGAGCTGAAGGCAAATTTACCAGAGGGATTGTTTCTGATTTGGCACCTGAAAGTGTTCAAAGTCAAAGTCAAAGTCAAAGTCAAAGTCAGCTTTATTGTCAATTTCTTCACATGTTCCAGACATACAAAGAGATCGAAATTACGTTTCTCACTATCCCACGGTGAAGACAAGACATATTTTACCAATTTAGGTCCACAGACAAACATAACATTCAAGTAAACAAAAAAGTAAGTAAATAAGTAAATAAGAGGGTACATATAATAATGAAAAAATAAGAGCAGCAAAATTTGGTTGAAATTGTGCATAGACAGTCAATAAAATACTAGTGCAAAGTCAGGCCAATAAAAGGCTTGGGTAGTTCTGTTTGACCTAAGTAAGAAAGAAAGTGGCATAGTGGTGCAAGTTATGTAAGAGCAGCAGAAGTGTTGTGTTTTCAGGACAACAACACCAAGTTGTAAAGTGTACAAGTGTGCAAGTGTGCAAGTGGAGTAGTGCAGGCGGCCATTGTGGGTCCAATGTCCAGGATGTTATGTAGCTGAGGGTGGAGGGGGGAGAGGAGGGAGAGAGTTCAGCATCCTTACAGCTTGGTGTATGAAGCTGTTGGTGAGTCTGGTAGTGCGGGAGCGCAGGCTTCTGTACCTCTTCCCAGAGGGCAGTAGATCAAACAGATTGTGAGCGGGGTGACTTGCATCACTCACAATTTTGGTCGCCTTGCGGGTGAGGTGGGTGGTGTAAATGTCCTTCAGGGAGGGGAGTGAAGCACCAATAATCCTTCCAGCTGTGTTCACTATGCGCTGCAGGGCTTTCCTGTTGTATTCAGTGCAGCTTCCGCCCCACACAGCGATACAGCTGGAGAGGATGCTCTCAATGGTGCCTCGGTAGAATGTGGTCATGATGGCTGGTGGAGCACTTGCTCACCTGAGTTTCCGCAGGAAGTACAGGCGGCGCTGAGCTCTCTTCGCCAGTGATGCAGTGTTGGTGGTCCAGGAGAGGTCTTCACTGATGTGCACCCCCAGGAATTTGGTGCTGCTCGCTCTCTCCACCACAGCACCGTCGATGGTCAGTGGCAGGTGTTGGGTGTGACCTCTCCGGAAGTCAACAACAATCTCTTTGGTCTTGCTGACGTTCAGCAGGAGGTTGTTGTCCCTGCACCACGTGGTCAGATGGTCGACCTCCAACCTGTATTGAGTCTCGTCGCCCTTGGTGATGAGACCCACCAGAGTTGTGTCGTCAGTAAATTTCACTATGTGATTGTTGCTGTAGGTTGCAGTGCAGTCATTCGTCAGCAGGGTGAAGAGCAGCGGACTGAGCACGCAGCCTTGGGGGGCCCCTGTGCTCAGTGTGATGCTGCTTGAGGTATTGTTGCCAACACGTACTACTTGGGGCCTCTGACAGAGGAAGTCCAGTAGCCAGTTGCAGAGGTAGGTACTGAGTCCCAGTTTGTCAAGTTTGCAGATGAGTTGTTGTGGTATTATGGTGTTGAATGCAGAACTGAAGTCTATAAACAGCAATCTCACATATGAGTCTCTTTTTTCCAGGTGGGTGAGGGCTGGGTGGAGGGCAGAGCAGATTGCATCCTCTGTAGACCGCTTGGCTCGGTATGCAAACTGGAAGGGGTCCAGGGTGGGGGGGAGAATGGCTTTGATATGTGACATGACAAGCCGCTCAAAGCACTTCATGATGATGGGTGTCAGTGCCACAGGGCGGTAGTCATTGAAGCAGGATGGAGCAGTTTTCTTCGGCACAGGTATGATGGTGGCAGCTTTGAAACATGATGGGACGATGGCTTGCTTCAGGGAAGTGTTAAAGATGTCTGTGAAGACATCCTTAAGCTCCCCTGCGCAGTCCTTCAGCGCACGACCTGGGATGTTGTCTGGACCTGTTGCCTTACGGGTGTTGATAGCAGCAAGTGTCCTCTTCACGCTGTCGGCAGAGAGGCACAGGGGCTGCTCGTGTGGAGGGGGAGGGGTCTTCTGTGGGCAGGTGCTGTTTTGTGCTTCAAAGCGAGCAAAGAAGCAGTTCAGGTTGTTGAGCAGAGGGATGTTGCTCTCACAGCTCTGTGGCGCGGGCTTGTAGTCCGTGAGGGCCTGAATGCCCTGCCATAGGCTTTGTGCGTTCCTGCTGTCTTTGAAGTGGGTGGTTATCTTGCGAGTGTATTCCTTTTTTGCTTCCTTGATGCCACGGGACAGGTTGGCTCTCGCTGTTTTCATGCCAGCTTCATCCCCAGCTCTGTAGGCTTTGTCTCTGGCCCTCAGCAGCCTGAGGACATCCCCTGTCAGCCATGGCTTCCAGTTAGCCCGAGTGATGATGTCTTTTGTGTGGGTCACATCATCGATGCACTTGGTGATGTAAGAGGTTACAGTGTCTGTATACTCCTCTATGTCTGTCCGGTTGTTGTAAGTGGCTGCCTGCTTAAACATTTCCCAGTCTGTTGTGTCAAAGCAGTCTTGAAGAGCATCGGAGGCTCCCTCAGGCCACACTTTTACCTGCTTACGAACCGGTTTGTTCGCTTTTACCCTTTGTCTGTATGCGGGCATTAGCATAACAGTGATATGGTCTGAAAGTCAAATGTGGGGGAGGGGGGTGGCTTTGTATGCTCCTTTGTGTGTAGTGTAGACCAGGTCCAGGATGTTATCTCCTCTTGTTGGAAAATCAACATGCTGGTGTAGCTTTGGAAGTACAGTTTTGAGATCAGCATGGTTAAAATCTCCAGTGAAGATGGTGAAACCGTCTGGGTGTGCCGTCTGTTGTTCACTGACAGCCTGGTACAGTTCACTAAGAGCCGCGTTCTTATCGCTTTTGTTGTTGGTAGGCGGGATGTATACTGCGACTAGCAGAATCGCAGTAATTTCCCTTGGCAGGTAAAAAGGACGGCACTTTATGATCATAAACTCTGCCAGTGGTGAGCAGTGTTTGCATACTACTACAGTGTCCCGGCACCATTCGTCACGGATGTAAACACAGATTCCTCTGTGTTTACTGCGTGATTCCTCCAACTATTTTTTGTTGATAGTTTATTACTGTTCTATAATATGTGACATAGTGGTAAGTCTGATAGCAACAGCAGGCTAAGCCCAGGCTCCCAGTCCCAACCCACTGACTAGCGCGACTCTGGGCATCGGTAACGTTCCAGCTTCATAGGCAAAGATGGAACAGTACGTGCGCTCTGCTCTAAGATCTTTGGAGAGAGATGGTAGTGTTTGAGAAAATATACCATGTTGGGTGGGGAGACTTCTGTGATGGAAATAAACTTACATTTGATTAAGATAGTGGCAAGTGATGTAGCGGTGCTACCCTAATATTTAGGCTGCAGTAGATCACCATGTTAAGCGTTACTTTTGATTATGCCTCATTTGCCAATAGAATATGAATTGTTACATGTGGAATTGCTTGTTGATGAGTGTAAGTAATGATAGCAAAATAAACTCATTCTGCTCGATCAAATATGCACTTATGCAATATTTTTTTTTTTTTTTCAGAGACACTGTTGAAGTACTTTGGAGCACATCTCTACCACTACTTAACTCTACCTCATCAAGTGTCTGCCTCCATGGCTGATGACACAGAAGGTGAGGTTTTCTTGATGGCAAATGGTTACATAACCTGTTAATATGACATGACACATTTAACATAGTTTTTGTTTTATTTATTTATGTATTTATTTAATCATTGCAGGTTCGTCCACTGTAGAGATGCAGATACCTGAAAGCCAGGAACGAAGTAGGAATAAGTATCTATTCTTTGGGACATTTTATTTTTGTCATTATTATTAATGTTTGTCTATTTTGGTTTTATTTTGTAGTTGAAGATTGATCATTTAATGCACATTTGCGGATTTGTTCTGCAAATCTGTTGAAAAACAAGTCATTAAACGGATGTACTTGTTTACAACAAATACAAATGCTGTTGTATTTTGTTATTTGTCAATTCAACTTCAGTAAACCACCCTTAGTGCTTCACTTTGAATATGAATGTTTCAAATAAATCTGTGATTTTAGTACCCTCTAAGATTAAAAGGTGACAGGGTTGGTGTAAATAACAACTAATACATTGGTTTACCAAGCACATGGGGCCAGAAGTCTAGAGCGGAGCCCCAAAACATTTTTGGCATGTCAGCAAGGATGGATTACTGAATGAGCCTACCGAGTCCTTATGTATCTGTGTCCAGGGGGACAGTAGTTCATAATCAGTCACTGTATTAATACATAACCTCACTGTATTAATTTATAATATGACACTATAGTGTGAAGTTGTCAATTATCGCCAAGCACAGGTGACTCTGCGCTGTGGGAGGGGGCCCCCAAATCAAATTCTGCTTAGGGCCCCCAAAAGGCTCGGGCCGGCACTGGATGCGGCCATAGTAACACAAGGCAAAGCCCTCTGCTGACAGTGAAGTAGTTGTAGTAAAGTCATCTGCTGACAGTGAAGTAGTTGATGGTGGTGGTGGAGGATTGAGAAGAGACTTGAAAGTGGAAAAAAAATTCTACTGTCAGTGGCGCTCTCAATCTTGCTTTGATAGAATGCCTTTTTTGCAAGTGTAACAGTGGATGAAAAGGATGACAGCAAAGACTGGTAGTTACTAAGATAATTTCTATCTCTGGATTTACGCCAATTCCTCTCAGCAGCTTCAGCAAGTTCCTTTCGTACTGAGACTATATTGTTTGTCAGCCATGCAGACATCCCAACCGGCAAAAAGTCATTTCAGGGAGGTATCACGAAGCCCCCCCCCCCCCAAAAAAAAAAAAAAAAACTTTAACCTACTTAAAAAATACAAATTAATATGTTCAATAATGTCTAGTCAGTACACCAAATCAAATAAGGAAGGCCTAGATAGAAATTGTGAGAATAAAATATGCAGATTTTGGCAGTTTGGTCTTTTCATGTAGCCTTGGCAACTAGCCATCTAGTAGGCTATAGGCCTGAATAATATGCACATGAATTGACACTTGTTAAACTCACCTCATACCTGCCATGGGCAATGCTAAAGTCACTGTTACAAACAGTGCAGTGTGCAAGCCTAGGCCTATCATTATGTTTTACTCTTATGAGACAAGGGTAGCCTACACTTTAAAATGGGTCTTACATTTTCTTTTTTTTTGAGGCACTGACTCTGCCATGACGCTCCTGTTCCTACACTAAACTGATACTGGTAGAAATGAAAATTAAATTTAAATATTTCATGAAAAATATATGTTCATTTTGAATTTTGATGCCAGCAACATGTTTCAAAAAAAGTTGGGACTGGAGCATGTTTACCACAGTGTTGAGCATGTTTACCACAGTGTTTACCACAGTGTTGAGCATGTTTACCACAGTGTTGAGCATGTTTACCACAGTGGTGAGCATGTTTACCACAGTGGTAAACATGCTCCCATCCCAACTTTTTTCTGCTTCACCTCTTCATTTAACAACAACCTGTAAATGTTTAGGAACTGAGGAGACCATTTGCTAGAGTTCTGAGTATGAAATGTTGTCCCATTACTCCCAAATATAGGATATCAGTAGATCAACTGTATGGGGTATCAGTAGATCAACTGTATGGGGTATTCTAATCTTAGTCCTGTTTTTCATTCCATTCTGCAGACAGGCCATCTTAGCACCTGGACTCCTCTTTGGAGAAATACTGTTTAAATATGTGCAGAATTCATTCAATTGGCAATGAATTCCTGAAATATTCAAGGTCTTCCCTGGAAAAGACATTGCCTGGATGGCAGCATATGTTGCTCAAAACCTGTATACATCATTCAGAATTGATTGTGCTTTGCCAAATGTGCAAGATGCCCATGCTGTAGGCACTAATGCTCCTCCACACCGTCATACATGTTGGGTTTGGAACTGAGCACTAAAACAAGTTGGATAAGTTGGACACCTGGATAGGCCCTCTCCTCTTTAGCCCAGATGAGTCCATGATTTCCAAAAAGAATGGCAAACTTTGATTGGTCCAACCGCAGGACCTTTTTCCATGTTACCTCAGTCCATTTTAAACAAGCTCAGGCCCAGATAAGATGGTGGTATTTTCTGTATCATGTTTCAATACCACAATTTTAGTTGTTACAATTTTGACTGTATTTTTTTAATTGAGTATCAAACTGTGCACATAGATAATGGTTATCAGAGGTTTTCCTGAGCCCATACAATTACAGGTCTGGAAACAGGTCTGGTGTTGATGCAGTGCCATCTGAGGTCCAAAAGACCACGGCCATCCAATTTGTTTTCAGCTTATTCCCTTGTTTGCAAAGATTTCTCTGGATTCTCTGAATGTTTTGATAATATTATGTCCTGTAGGTGATGAACTCTCCAAATCAACAATTTCATGTTAAGAAGCATTGAAATTACATTGTTTCATCATTTGTGCCCACAGGTTTACACAGAGTGATGAATACCCCTACATCTTTACTTCTAAGAGACCTTGCCTCTCTGGGATGCTCTTTTACACAAAACACAATTTTTTCATACCCAATCGTGTTGCCAGTTCCCTAATTAGTTGTGAAACATTCCTCCTTTTGTTTTCTTTATCATTACACAACTTTTCCAGCATTTTGTTACCCCGTCCCAACTTTTTTTGAAACATGTTGCTGGTATCAAATTCAAAATTAACATATATTTTCCATTAAATAGTCAAATTTGTCATTTTCAACATTTGATATGTTGTCTGTGTCCTCTTTGCAACTAAATATGAGTTTTAGAGATTTGCAGATTATTACATTCTGTTTTTATTCACATTTTACACAATGTCCCAACTTTTTCTGTTTTGGGGTTGTACTATAGCCTGGCGAGCCAGACCCACATTAAAATGTAGGGTCTGGGCACTCACCGTTGGCAATGCTCAGTCCGAGGGGCGGGATAATCAGTTGTCTTTCAAATTCCCTCTGCACGCAATAGGACAAAATAGGATATTTGTTTTCAAGTAGCAGGGAATTCAAGCCAAACCGTTGCAACCCTGCCATCAATCATTATGTTAAGCCCACCAAACGACTCTATACACGATTTCAACTACGACTTCAGCTCACAAGCCAACGGAGAGTTGCTAGACTAGCCCTGGCAGCAAATTTAATTTGCTGCCGCTAGGGGCGCGTCTAGATTTCTAGGCTAGTTGTACTATAAAACGGAGTATAAACACAAATGTGTCACCCTTAGTTACACTCAAGCATATATAAACACAAAAGTGTCACCCTTAGTTACGCTCAAGCATATATAAGCACAGGCCCGGATCTAGGCTGCTCAGATTGTGGGGGCAAATAGAAATTTGGGGTGGGCACAACACGACACACACACACACAACATTTACACTACCCAACAAAACCTCTCAGTTTCACCTACAAATGGCTTACTTTTCACCTTAAAACCCTTATTTAATAGCAAACATGACATATTACATAGAACTGTTTTTAATATTCACAGATATCTAGACTATATTTAACATTTATTTTCTATGTGGCCTGTTATGAAATCATGTATTGAACAGCTTAAACACACTGAAACCTGAAGCCCAAAGTTGGAGACATGCATTTAGACATTGCTGCAAATGTAAAACGGATTACTCTGGAATGGCTAACTGTACAGGGGAATGATTTACACCTTTGTGTTCGGTCTGCTGTTTTTTCTGATATATGGTGTCAGACACCAAACAGGACGAGGACCACTAAAGAGTCACGTTCAAAAGTTTATTTAAGGGTTGGGGGTTATGGGGGTTTCAGGGGGGTACGGGAGTTCCAAGAGTCTGCGTGTGTGTGTTCCCCCAGTAGCCGAACAGCGATGGCAGGAGCTGGATGATCCGGGAAGTCCTGGGGGAAACACACACACAACAGCAATTGAAACGAAGCAGCAGTACAGTCAAGGACTAGGCGGTATTCGTAGAAGAGGGACGGAAGGCAGGTCAAGATTACCGGGGCTGGAGAACACAGAAGTAGTCGAGCGGGTCCGGGATCACAGGCAAAGAGTCAGCGGCGTTTTCCAAAACAGGCAGGTAACTGGTGCTGGTTGCAGACGATCTGACAAGTGTGGACTGAAAAGCAAGGCTTTATGTACAGGGCATGATGAGTGGTGAATGCAGTGCAGCTGGTAGGTAACGAGGGTGAGGCAGAGCAGAGCAGAGCAGGAACAGGTGGAGGTCATCAGACTTCAATCAGCGTGTGTTACCAGGCAGAGAGAGAGCTCATGACATATGGTTTGTCATGTGTTTGGGAAAAATTCGTGAAGTATTCCACCGAGATGAATGGGTAGGGAGATGGGCGCAGAATGTAACATGACTAAATTAAAGTTACTTTTCTCGCAAACCATTTACCACAACAACTTGCTTTTTTAACATTGTTTAAAAGCTGAGAAAAAGCTTTCGTGTGATGTGATACATGTAATATCTGTGTGAAGAGTAGGCTATCGGGAGTAGGCTAGTTCAGCAAAGAATGGGTGAATTTGGACGCACTTTCTTGCCGTGCGCTGTCACATTCTCCTCTGCGTAAAAGACATAGGCTAAATTAATTTGCATTGTGAACGTTAAGCTTAATTTGACAGGCCATAGGCTAAATAAAAATCGCTAGTCGGATGCAAAGCAGAATATAGAAAGAAAGGGGCACCAAGGCCACAGTGGCCTATGAACCTCCGATTTTCAAAGGGACATCACGGCCAACGCAAGGGGCAATGACGTGGCCGCCGTAAAATTCCCACCCTGCTTAACACAGTTACTCACTACAGAGAAGAAGTAGACCTGCTGGCTAAATGGTGCAAAGACAACAACCTCCTGCTAAATGTCAGCAAGACCAAGGAGATTGTTGTCAACTTTCAGAGAGGCCACAAACAACTGCCACCACTGTCCATCGACGGAGATGCTGTGGAGAGAGTGAGCAGCACAAAATTTCTGGGGGTGCACATCAGCGACGACCTCTCCTGGACCACCAACACAGCATCACTGGCGAAGAAAGCCCAGCAGCGCCTCTACTTCTTGCGCAAATTGAAGAAGGCAAGTGCCACGCCTCCTGTCATGACTACATTCTACAGAGGGACCATCGAGAGCATCGTCTCCAGCAGCATCACAGTGTGGGGCGGAAGCTGCACAGATCAGAACAGGAAGACCCTCCAGCGCACTGTTAACACAGCTAAGAGGATCATTGGAGCACCACTCCCCTCCCTGCAGGACATTTACACCACCCGCCTCACCCGCAAAGCACTAATGATTGTCAAGGATACAACCCACCCTGCACACAAACTGTTCAGCCTCCTGCCCTCTGGAAAGCGGTACAGGAGCCTCCGCTCCCGCACCACCAGACTGGCAAGTAGCTTCATCCACCAAGCAATCAGGATGCTGAACACTCTACCCACTCTCCCATCACTGACAGCCCCCCCCACCCACCAGCCAACCAGGAACCTAGGAAACTAGGATCCTGTCTACCAAACCCCCCCCCCAACACCGCCATGTGGAACTGCACTGTGACTGCGCAGCCAAACGTGTTGCTGCTTCACATCAAGCCTGATATACTTGAATTACTGCATACTGCATATCAATGTAAATATACAGGTCACACAAGCACAAGTTTAAACTTCATGTAACTGTTAAGACTATAGAAATATACAACACAACTACCTCTATTTTTTTTTTTTTTTATATATATGTCCTATATTTCTATTTTGGTACATACATGTTCTATATTTCAGTCTTGCACTTTAATTTAATGTTTATTGTCTATGGCTATGTCCATAGTATGTCTATGTCTGTATTTAAAGCATGTCTATGTCTGCATGGGAAAGTAAGAAACGAAATTTCAATTCTTTGTATGACCAGTGCATGTAAAGAAATTGACAATAAAAGCCGACTTGACTTGACTTGAATGACCAATGTTAACAAACTAACTGGCTAGATCACCTTAGAAAGCTAACATGCACATTAGCTAAAAACAAACCTTATTCAAAACGAGGATAATACAAACACTAACACTATAAAGGTCTTTATTAAACCAGCAACAAGAATCTATACATCTAGTAGGCTAGCCTATAACCTTTATTGAAATATAGCTAAGCCCTCTCTACTGAAGTATGAAACAGCAAGTGATGCACACAGTGTGGAATGGTAGAGGCAGGGTGCGATTTGTAGGGGGGGATGGTGGGGATTTCCCCCCCCTCTGGTTTTCCTATCCCTACCTCTGCTAAATTATTTTTATCCCCGGTGGGGACAACATTTATCCCCCTCTGCCCCTCATATTGATTAATGCTACTTCATATAAGTAAAGCGCTGCAACGTGAGAACAGTCTAGTAGGCTAGCCTACATAATAATCTGACATCAGAAACGCACCGTCACCGTCAGCACTCATGCTGCTGACACAGTGGCTGCGTGATAACTTAATTTGGCCTTGATCGTACAGGACATTTCAGAATGTCGAGTGTGTAATCCATCATAAATGGCTAGTTTCAATGGAAAAAGTTAGCTGGACAAATGAAAGAAAACGAGAAGGATTCAGTGAAGCATAATAATGTTTAAGAACCTTCAAAATTAGAAAACTGATGCAACTGAGATGGAGGACAACTGCACGTAGAGTAGAACGTAGGCCTATTGTCCGAAGGAACTTGAAATTGCTTGGCATCGCTTATTCAATGGCTCTACCGAAACACCTGTAGTTTGCGGAGGACGAACGAGAAAGCACTCGTTTGATAAATCAGCCAGTAGGCTAGGCCTAGTAGACAAATAACTTTCAGAAATAATCTGTACTGCAAAATCGAATGTTGGTGGGTATTTAAACTATCTAGCGGGTGTTTTAAGAAATAGAAGCTTCGTGGTCTTTATGTTCTGGTTCGTAAATTATTTTCATAAAACTTCAAGTTGCCCTACTCTTCAAACTCTTCACTGCACTGTAGCCAATTAACTGACAGTATGATAGTAGGCTATTTATTTTCTGTAGGCTACAATAAACACATTTATTTTTTCAACTTTTGCAATATCACTTGGCTACTGAACGCAAATCAGCAGGAGAGAGAATGCACGTAGCCTACGCAGCGTGTAGCGCAATGTGTAGGCTATTTGGTTACCAACTAACACTGTTAGCCAATTCACTAACTTAAGACTTCAGTGTCATCATATACAAGACATAAATACACAAAAGGATGGAGGCAGCAAAAGTAGTCATTTCAGATGGGGCAAGAACAAGGTGAATTGTATGTTTGTCAAAACGTAGGCAAGTCCTACACTGCAGCTTATCATCATACCAAGCATACTCCAAGCACCACGGTAAACTAAAACTAAAATGTTACAAAGGTGGCAAAATTAATATAGGCTATTATTAGCCATGACATTACTAGGCTATGAATCGTTCGTTCATTTTTTTTTGGGGGGTGGGGGGGTTACAAACGTATTCAAAATCATCCCCCCCCCCCCTCTGGTTTTTACACAAATGGCACCCTGGGGAGAGGAACGCTGTTGCTCTGGTATTTATACTATCCAACCAGCAAATCAGCAGCCTCGAAATTCAGACGGGACGAATTAGAAAAGTGTGATTGGCAGATTCAATAGCTGTCAATTAAAATTGACCAATTAGGTGGGGCAGAAGAAATATTTGGGGGGACATTGTCCCTCCCAGCCCTATTCTAGATCCGGCCATGTATAAACACAAAAGTGTCACCCTTAGTTACGCTCAAGCACACACACACACACACACACACACACACACACACACACAGGGTTAACCACTAAATAACACTAAGGGATGTACAGGGGTAAGAATTTGAATCTTAAACATCCAAGATGGTATGAATGAGTCTTGTTCTTTCTGATGCCTTGGGGGTGTTGTAACCAGGACTCCAGGACTCCAGGACTTCATCTGAACTCCGCAGAGTTTTTGCACTCTGCACTTGCTGTGTCTGCAGTCAAACTTGCCAATCTTTTGACTTCTTACTGGACCCCAGCAGACCTGCCAATCTTTTGACTTCTTACTGGACCCCAGCAGACCTGCCAATCTTTTGACTTCTTACTGGACCCCAGCAGACCTGCCAAACAACATTACAGCTGTGAGCGAACAAAACGCTCCCGTAAACAAGTCAATATCACACAAATCACTAGGACACACAAATATCACACAAATCACCAGGACATTCTGACTCAGGCCTCAGATCCTCCAGCATGATATATGCATTAGACACATTTCAGACTCATAACACACTCATAAGATGCTCGGAGAAGGGCCACATCAGGGCCACATCAGGGCTGCATGATGCCAGGGCCAGAGGGGAGCACTTGCTGATCAATGGGTTTGATTGGTGTGTGTGATGGAACTGCAGGATGGTGATCAATACCTCGTCATTGCTCTTATTCTGGCTCACACGGATAAACACACACATACACACATGACGCTCCGATTTAATAGAGCATCTCAGGGCTGGTTACCTGCTGAGAGAGGGAGAGAGAGGGATGAGAATGATGAGAGACAGTGTGTTTGTGTAATTGTGTGTGTGTGAGTGTGTGAGAGCGATACCCAGAGAGAGCAATCAGAAGTGAATCTAACTTTGGCTGCTCTTACAAAACTAAATAGCCAAATGTGAGGGGCATGGTGTGGTGGGGTGGGGTGTGTGTGTGTGTGTGTGAGTGTGTGTGTGTGTGTGTGTATGAGAGTGTGTGTGGGGGGTGTTTGTGTGTGTGTGTTGAGTGTGTGTGTGTAATGAGTGTGTGTGTGTGTGCGTGTGTGTGTAATGAGGCAGAACTGATAAGATGAGAATAGAGCATGATGGCTTCATCAATATCACACCTATCACACACACAGCTGGAGGCCAGTCCGCATCACACAGCTGATGACTCTGTGTGTGTGTGTGTGTGTGTGACTGTGCGTACATCTTAGTGTCCATATGTGGGGTAGGAGAGAATAACTTAAGGGCGTTCACACCAACAACGTTAACTATACAAAAATATTGTTCTCGTTCATATGAATGACGGCGCTTACACATAAACTATAACAATAGTGACATTACATTATAAACTATAACAACAGCCAATCAGATCCCATCATATAGGAGCCCTCATATTCGTTAACACAAAGAGAGACTTATCCTTTAGACGCTTATCGTTGGTCAGTGTGGACGCTTTTATCGCTATGGTTACAATTATTGTTATAGTTATCGTTCCTTTAGTCTGAAAACCACACTGACTCTTTTTAATGTAATTTGTAATTGACTGTGCACATGTTGTTGCTATGATATGTTATTGTGTACATGTTGTTGCTATGGCAGTAATTGACTGTGTACATGTTGTTGCTATGATACGCTATATTTAGCAATATAGCTAGATCCCTGACTTAGCTTAGGCAGGCAGCTAAGCAACGACCCATTTACAGTTTTTCTTAGTTGCTTTGGAACATTTCTCAGATCAGAATGGTAATTCTTAAAACTGTTTGTTCAAACTCCATTGCATCTTATCACTTGTGCACATCAGTGAAGCAGTTTCTCCCCATTTTAAACAAATGGCAATGCTTTCGTACATCCATGCAACTGATTTTGTATAAATATCAGCTGTTTTTTTTATTTTCAATAGCTAATGTCATGTTGGTCAAAATGCACTATACTGGTTCCCTGCTGAATAGTCCTAACCCATAAAACAAATTGGCCTTACAGTTTTTCTCAGTCGCTTTGGTGCTTTTCTCACATCACTATTAACATTTGCACAGCAGTTAGTGCAATTCTCAAAACAATTAGTGCAAACTGCAAAACCTAGTGGATGACCTGCAAAAGCACGTCACTTGCTCAAAATGGATAGTCCATTCCTCAAAAGCAGGTATTCATGTCAATGAAACTGTCAGTGTCATCAAAATGAGAAGTCTTGCCACCATCATTTATGAACAAGATAGTCAAATGGCTTTGTCATGTTTTCATTATGACAGTTCTCTCAGTGTTTTCCAATGCAAAAAAAGGTCAGAACTCGGTGACACTACCTGGACATGCTCAAGACAGCACTATACAATACTTGTACAGCCATTTGAAAACTACAGTAAAGTTACACATTGCTGTAGTTAGGGGAGTAAGTGAGTACAAGACACTGAATACGTACGTTTTTACTGTATGCTCTTTGCAATTCTACAGCATTGTGACAGAATTTGATAACTAGTTCAACAATTTTGTATGTAATGACTCAAGCAATGAAATGAAGACTATTAGTTTTATTGGGAACGACTATTCAGCATCCATAAGTATAGTTAATTTTGACTGACATGACATAAGCAAATGATAATGTTAAAAAACAGCAGAGAATTGTATGAAAGCAACTGATACATGTCCAAAAGTATTTGCAATTTGTTCAGAGGAAGGAGAAATTGCTACTATGATGTGCACAAATGACTAAATGTTGTGGAGGTTGAACTAATAGTTATGAGAATTTTAATTCTGATCTGAAAAAAGCACCAAAGCGACTGAGAAAAACTGTATTTCATCACTTGTGTCATTACAAGCGAATGTAATTGAACTAGCTGCTATATCTTGTCATAGTCTGTTTAGCATATACATAGATGTGACCTGACAGACAAGAATCTCAGGGGTGTTTTACTACACACACAGACAAACACACACACACACACACACACACACACACAGCTTTTTTTATTTGACAATAAAAGCCGACTTGACACACACACACACACACACACACAGCTCTGACCAAGGGGTGTTTTACTACACACACACACACACACACACATACACACACACAGCTCTGACCAAGGGGTGTTTTACTACACACATACACACACACAGCTCTGACCAAGGGGTGTTTTACTACACACACACACACACACACACACACACAGCTCTGACCAAGGGGTGTTCTACTGTATACTGGTCATTTGTCATTTGCACAATGCTATAAAAGCCTTTATTTTCTTTATACCGTCACAATGTCTGTCGACAGTAAAAACGTTGAAACACATCCACTGTCTTTCAACCAACCTCCTCTACACACAATAATGTGTAACTTTGTGGTTTAGAAATAGAAAATAGTGCTGCCGTGAAAATACTTACAGAGTAAACTGTCATATTGACAACAAGAATTTACAGTTTGACTATCTTGACATAAACAATGGCATCATGACTTGTCATTTTGATTGCACTGACCATTTGGTTGGCATACATATTTGCGTTTGAGGCATAAACTAAGCATTTTGAGCAAGATATGCGCTTTTGCAGGTAATCCACTGTGCAGTGTTGTTTTGAGAAATGTACTAACTGTTGTGCAAATGTGCATTATGTTTTGAGAAATGTACTAAATGTTGTGCAAATGTGCATTATGGTTTGAGAAATGTACTAACTGTTGTGCAAATGTGCATTATGGTTTGAGAAATTTACTAACTTTTGTGCAAATGTGCATTATGGTTCGAGAAATGTACTAACTTTTGTGAAAATGTGCATTATGGTTCGAGAAATGCACTAACTTTTGTGCAAATGTGCATTATGGTTCGAGAAATGCACTAACTTTTGTGCAAATGTCCATTATGGTTCGAGAAATGCACTAAAGTGACTTAGAAAAACTGAGAAGCCTCACTTTTTTTTCTGCTTGCACCCAGCTATTATAAATGCAACGGTCAGTCTCTCGGCGGTCAGTCGCATCATTGTTCCATCGGGAAACAGTTGAATTTCAGCATCTGGAGGTGAAAAAAGCATGTCAGCCTGAACAGCTCCTTAGTCAACTGACCCTGTATGTATGTGTGTGTGTGTGTGTGTGTTTGTGTGTTTGTGGCAGTGAAAAGAAAGAGCACGCATGAAAAGTTTGGTTCTGATGAGACATTGTAGGTTAGTTATTTATCAAAGTATTGATTCAGTCTGAAGAAAAACAACATTCAACAAAAACACATGCGAAACAGTATCCAAAGTTTAACCACGAATAACAAGCATTCTCTTTGCCCAATACAAGTTCTTCTTCACCAGCAGTAAATGACAGAAGATAAAAGCATAAACTCCACACATTTCAATATTACTACAGACAGCAGAGAAAAGCATAAACACCACACATTTCAATATTACTACAGACAGAAGATAAAAGCATAAACACCGCACATTTCAATATTACTACAGACAGAAGATAAAAGCATAAACACCGCACATTCATACATTTCCAAAGTTCACAATTAGTGACGCTGGATCAGCTGAGCACGTTCCCAGAGCCGGACTGACCGCTGTTGGTGTCAGAGCTTAAAGAGGAGCGGGGGGAGGCTAATCGCTGAATGTGGCTCCCCTTAGGACCCTGAGGAGGTCGGGGCTTTGAAGTGGAGACTGCACATCAGCCTGGGAGGAGGCCCTGACTGCTCTCCTTCTCTCACTTTCTCTTCCTTTCTTTCTCCCTCTCTCTCTCTATCCCTCTCTCTGCTGTAAACCACAGAAAGCTTAAAGAAAGGAGGGATAGGGAAGGAATGAAACGGAGAGCAAGAAGTGAAGGAATGAAACGGAGAGCAAGAAGTGGAGGAATGAAACGGAGAGCAAGAAGTGGAGGAATGAAACGGAGAGCAAGAAGTGGAGGATCTGGCTCATCCTAGGAGGAGGCCATGACTGGACCCAGCGTCCCCATCTACACTGGACCAGACAGACTGAACTGAGGAATGAATGAAAGCATAAAAAGGCTGAGGCTGTGGGAAAGGCAGACAGACAGACAGACAGACAGGCAGGCAGGCAGACAGACAGACAGGCAGACAGATTGATGGCTCTCTCTCAAAGGGCTAATGGTATGGTCCCCTACACAGTAGGTACGGCTGAAGTGCCCTTGAGCAAGGCATCTAACCCCTCACTGCTCCCCGAGCGCCGCTGTTGTTGCAGGCAGCTCACTGTGCCGGGATTAGTGTGTGCTTCACTTCACTTGTGTGTTCACTGTGTGCTGAGTGTGTTTCACTAATTCACGGATTGGAATAAATGCAGAGACCAAATTTCCCTCACGGGATCAAAAGAGTACGTATATACTACAGTATATACTTACTTATACACAACTACACAAGGGGATGTAGATTAGCAAGCGGACTAGTGGAATAGCCTACTTTACAACTATCTGTTGTCAAATTGTTAGGGAAGAAATGTTGTGATTAACACATCACATAAACTGTTATTGAGTGTTGTTGATACACAATAGAAAACGTGCGTCCTCTGAACATAATCTGACAGCAGCTTTGGAGTTGTGGAGGTGGTGGACACATAACTGTATGTATGTATATAATAACCGTATCTGTGGCGGTGAGGTAAAAGCAGCGTAGCAAAGACTGAAGGAGAGAATGAGAGTTGTAGAGAGAAGGGACAGAGAGAGAGATGGAGGGAGAGGAGAGTGTGGGAGTGAGAGAGAGGCCATCAAAAAACGATTCAATTTGACATACCCATTCGGATCTGGCTCAAAATATTTCAAACAGTTATCAAACCAATTTCATTATACGGCAGTGAAGTGTGGGGTCCTCTTATGTACAATGGATTTGAAAAATGGGACAAACACCCAATCGAAACCCTGCATGCAGAGTTCTGTAAAAGCATCATCAAGGTACAGAGGAACACACCTAACAATGCATGCAGGGCT